>NC_084536.1:11110000-11135000 GCF_024500275.1 Phycodurus eques
AAAAGATCCAGAATCATGTGCCCAAGAAGGCCTAAAAAATTCTGAATCGTGTGCCCAAGTGAAAGATAGAAAAAATTCTGACTCATGTAGCCAAGAAGAAGATATAAACGATTCCAAATCATGTCCCCAAGTACTAGTTGTCAAAGATTCTGAACCTTGTCCGCAAGCAGTAGATCCTGAGCCCAACACGGAATTGCAGCATGAAACTGCTGAGGCAAGCAGCGACGAGGCAGAAAAAATCTTAACCAAGCCTCCTACGAGTGCTAAAAAGAAAAAAAGAAAGAGGAGAGGCAAAAAGAAAGGAGGCTTCCTTGAGGAACAAACTCAACATAGGGACAAAAAGGAAGAAACTGTGACAAATCAAGAAAACATTCAGATAGCAGGCAGAGGTGTAGCTTTAGGAAACAATGGGTCTGCTGCAGAATGTGGCACTGATGGTCACACCATTGAATGCCTCATAGAATCAACTGCAGGTCAAGTAGATGTAGCTGAACAGGTGGAACATGCAGAAACCTCAAATGTTCAAAATTCCAAAGAATCCCAGCTGGATCAAATGTTCAATACGGATGAGCAAAACATACAAAATTTAGGATCTGGAAAAGTACAGATAGATGAACCGGAAGCATTTATTCAGACTTTTTCTCTCACTTTACCACTCATTCAGACAGAAACGGATCAAAATACAAATAAACGAAAACAAAGTTTGGAATCTCTGGAAGTCCAGGAAGGATGTATTAAGTGTTCTGAGTCAGAGGTCGTTCACAGTGGAGTTAATCGTATTTTTAACTCTGAAAGTCGTGACAAAGACTCCAGTTTAGATTACACCACTAACGTACCGATTCCAAGCCAAGGTGACACAAGTCCATCAGGTGTTGTCCATAATGAAGGTGAAATAAGTTGTGAAACTACAAACTGTAATAAAGACTCTGTACCCAGGTTAGATGTCGAAAGTCATGGTCAAATTCCTCATGTTGAGCCTTCTGAATGTCAGAATCATGTATCTGTGATGTTTACCCATGACATTGGTGACAGCCTCCAAGACCCAGAATGGTCACCGTCTGAGCCGACCGCTGCCGTGAATTCTGACACCATCATCAAGGTTTCTGAGAACGTTCTCGAAAAGGAAACTTTTACAAACCAAGAGCATGAGGAGCCAGAAGTAGAGAATGTGGACAGGTCTAGAAAGGAATGTAAAGAATTGTTCAATTTAGTCAAGCTGGAGAACTCCTCCTGTGACCTCGACAGGGAGCAGATCCTCGTAGAGACTCAGCTGGAACATGTTGCTGAAATAGAGAAATTGATGCATGAAGATCAGGTTGTTGAAGCTGCCTCAGACACAAAGGTGCAGACATCAGAGTCTGAGGAAGCAAGATGTGAGGTCAGTAATGACGAATTAGCCCCTGCAGAGAAACCCATGGAGCATGAAAGCAGTCAAGGTGTCCAGAAAAATGAAGTGATCACTGGTCTAGGCACCTACCTACACGACAGTGGGGAAGATTTTGATGATGAAGATGAGAAAGGACAGTCCTTTGATTTTGATGACATGGATATAGACGCAGCCATGGAGACACAGTCTGATGAAAATCTGGAGCAGCGGGAAGTTGAGGCTGGTTTTGAAGAAGTCCGATCAGATGAACACAATGCCGATATTAACAGTAATATTGAAAGTCCAAAAGATAGAGAGGTGTGTACACATGTAGCCACACCAGAAAATCCAGAGCAGCTGCACGTTGAGGTACCTGTTGAAGAAGTCCTTTCAGGTGAACACAATACCATTAATAACAGTAATATTGAAAACTCGCAGGATAAAGAGGTGTGTACCCATGTAGCCACACCAGATAACGGGTTTAAACATAATTTGGTTGACGTGGAATCCTCACCTGAACTGTTGAGAACTGTTGACGACAAAGAGCCTTCCAACACTGGAGTTGCAGAAACCACAGACAAAGACAAAATCCCCCCTCGAGCTACGTCTTTACCGGTAGAAGAACCATTGGATGCCGTTGAGAAACCGATAGACTTAAATGCAACCCACAGCAACAGAGAGATGCCACTCTCTGGAAAAGATGGGAAGAAAAATGGAAAAGATGGGAAGAAAGGCAAAAGCAAGGGCAAGGATGACTGCAAGATGACTTAGGGCTTAGATTTCTAACGCAACATGCAGTGTTTTTCGTTTGTTTGTTTGTTTTTGTTTTTTTTCTGTTCAGGCAGGAAACCAGACAGCACTTTTTTCCTGACTTAATTGAGATCTAGTTTATCAATGGACATGATAAAACCTTGTTTAAGTTGTACATGCCAAAAAAAGAGGAATTAGAATGCAAATTGCAAGCTTTTTCAACAATGGTGTTACATATTGCACCACTTTTTGATGAGTGACGTTTTGGGTTCAAAAGTGAAAGTATGTTTTCTGCTTCTCCAGACGCAGCTCCTTAATAGCTCATGTAGTCCACTTTGCTTTGTGTTTGTGTAAAGTGCTAGTGCGCATAATTGTTTGCCCATGTGTAATGTCACGTCAGTTTGTGTTGGTGTCTTATTTATGTTATGATAGCTAATACTATTGATGAGCCTCATGTGAAGGTGGTTTATTTGAGTTGAATAAAGTAACTAATGAATACAGTTGTTTATGTACCATGGGTTCATGAGTGTACATGCTAGCTTCATGAAGTGAATGCTAGTATATGAAGATCTTTGTTTCAAGTGCTTTGCCATCATCTTTGGACACCTACACACAATTACGAACCCCTTCTGGGAGGAGGGCATCATTTATTTGCAGATTGTCATCATTACAGTAGGGCTCGGTCCCTATCCCCCGCGAATAGCGAGGATCACTGTATTAGGGGCTTTCCCACCACAGGAACTTCCCTAGCCACCCTAGAAGCTTGAGTTCCCCCTGTGTTCCCACCGAAAAAAAACTACCAGGGTACGGATGGTCCCCCCTGGATTATTTCGTTCCCCCTGGCGGGTAGGATCATCCGAGAGCTACCAGGCTGTGCTGACAAACGCTGGTTGGTTGACAGACCTCTGTTTACTTTTTAATTCTTGGAGCCGCCATTATGCGGTGTTACGCAGGCAAGAAATGAGAGGATTGAAGTACATTGAAAAGCAAAACTTCCAAATCACTGATCTTTACATTTTCGCACTGAGCCGCACTTAGTGGACAAGGAGTAGGCTAGACAAACTCTGTGCTCGCCGAGCTTACTCGGCGACAAGTCGCGCTGGTGGACTCTCTGGCGGATTCTGCCGCTGGAAGGTCACCACCACAGGCTCAGGAGCGGTATCCGCCACCGCCCCGTCGGCAAGGTCCACCGCTGGCCGACTCGGTCCCGCTAAGGAGCGGAGGTCCGAGCCCAAGTGGGTGTCTGCATCTGTCTATAGATGTGATTTATTGTTCTCAAAATTGTAGTGGAACTGTGTGAGGCTTCAGTAAATGGAATATATTCTAATTTATTGATATGTATCTGTATATATTAAAACTCCCTACCTCAAAGACCATCTCAGCCAGGTTGGCCTTGCAAATGAGAATCAGTTCTCAATTGCCTCACCTGGATAAAGGTTAGGTTTTAAAGGTATCAAAAATATTTGAAATTTAGATTGCTGTATAATAAGACATTAACGTGAAAGCTTGAAATACCAGCATTTTTTAGATCCAAAAGGTCTCAGTATTGAGCAACATCAGCATCATTTGCTTAAAGTACCCTGGACTAATTAGTGCAATGGAAACACAAACACATGGGTCACAGGAACCTTTTTCTACCAGGAACTCAAAGTTCCTGGGCTAGTTGGTGGAAAAGCCCCCATTGTTTTTTTTTTTTGTTTTTTTTTGTGAGTGTGCTGTAGTGCATTGTCCTGTGTGCCCTCTCCTGAGTTTGTATGCATGTTAACTGACCTCCCTCACGCTCTGCTACGTCACCCCTCCATGGATGCCTGCACTTTTTGCATGCATCTGCCTACCAACCCTGACCCAGCTCCCCTCACACCGCGCCTTTGGCTCCACCCACTCCTGGTATGTTAACTTATATCCTCCTTGTTTAGTTTTGATTTGTATTCATGTTAATTCATAGACATTCCCAACATTGTTTGTGGCTTGTTGTTATGTTTGTTTACTCTCAAAACTGTTTTTATTCCCCCTACCCCCACAGAGATTCGTCTCAGGAAACTAGTGGACGAGCGTGAAAAAATGATAGAGCAGGTAAGTTGTTGACATTATCCGATAAATAGCCTAACTTCTTGAAAACATTTATAGTCCACTAATACATTCATAACGCTGCTCTGAATAAATAATTTGATTTGTCACATGGGAAAAGTTGTGATAAATGCATTTTGTCTGTATTTTCTGTGTGCATGCACTTAACAGTTCCGCCGTAATGACCATAAAATTTGGGCAAACGTTTTGCAAGTTAAAATGAGACTACCACAAAGAGTGTAAAATTTACAGAGATACCATTAAGACTCCTGTCAATCACCCCAAAAGTTGTGCTGATAAAACATTTTTTTTTTTTTTTTTAACCTGTCCTGTTCAGCGGCATGGCCTTGCAGAATGGTGGATCTGTATGCCTATTGTGTTAGAACAGTTTTGCTGTGCAACAGGGGAGTTTGAAATACTCCCTCTGCTTATTTTTAAATGTTTTAATTATTCCGATGTTTATTGAAAATGCAGCCGGAAAGAAAAGGGTTTTCTATAGATAGAGGGACAGTGTGGACAAGGGGAATCGGGGTGCGAACCACAGCAGAACAATAGATATTTGAGCACAAGTAACATTACAACAGTTAAATTGTGTTCTTATTTGTGGATTGGGGGGGACACCCGGTGAGGACATGCAATAACTAACCAAGAGAACAAAATGAAAGAGGACAGAAAAGGCCAGGACAGGATGTGGGAAATGAGCAAGGCAGTGATAGTGACGAGTGGTGCAGTGGGATTCTTTTTTTCGTGTGTCAACACCTGTAAGAACCTGTGGGTTGAAATTGTTAGTGTAACCTGTGTTGTCATTAGTGGTCCCAGGACGAGCAATTAAAGCCGACAGCGTGTCTATCAAATTTATGAGTGAATATACACCATATCACATGCATGTTAGTCAACTGGTGTACGGAGTTGCAGAGCCGGCACATAGAGGGTGGGCTTGGCCCCCTCCACCCACAACGGGGGGGCCAAGGCAGTGAGCCCGTCCAGCAGGGGACCCAACCAGGGGGATGCCAACCACCCCCCAGGACCCAGGGAGGTCCCCAGCCCAACCGAAGTGCCCTGCCCAATCCCCCCACCCACCGCGCCCACCACCATCACCGCCCCCACCACCAACAGGGCCCAACACAGGAGCCAGCCGCCACCGAAAAAACGGTCATAGCCCACCAAAAGCGAGCCCATGTTAAGTGCCTTTTGTGAGCAGGGACTGGCGAGGGCGGCAAAGGCGGGGCTCCAAGGGGGGAGGAGGCACGGACCCCCATCCCTCCGAGGCCGAAATTTTAATACCCACCACCCACCCTATTACTATAGTTACCAGGTCTCCGATTGGCGACCATTATCCCTGTGCCGTGTCCGTGTGTGGTTCGGTGTAGTGCATTAAAATTGGGGAAACTGGTGGGGGTGAGGCGAGACTGTCACGGGGCAATGATGTCCCGCAATCGTCACCCCCACCCGGGGCAACCAGCTCCCCAAAGAATGTGCAAATGTATGTGGCGCATTAAAAATCCGCGGGGGAAAGACATGGGTGGGCCAGAGAGCAGGCCGAAGTGCCAGGACACCTGGGCGAGTGTCCTCCCCAGCCCGACACTGCCCTCCCACCACAGATCGGTGTATGATGCATTAAAACTGGAGGACAGGCAGGGAAGGGAGGGAGGGTGACCAACCCGGAAACAAGCACAGATGTGCCAGCACCGACCCATCATGCCTCCTGCCCGTCCCCCAGGGGACCCTGAATGAGATGTGAATTTGCCCAATGTGCAAAGTATGTACAGTGTGAGTACTAAAAATGTGCAGTGTGTGTGAAGTAAGAGGCTTGACTCCTGCGGGCCCGCCCCGACCCGTTGCCAGAGTCCCGCCCCCAGAAAGACCAGCTACCAGAACAGGGCCCAGAAAGCGGCCCCGTCCAAGGCAGGAGGCACTGACACCCTACCATAACCCCCCCCAAGTCAGCCGGGGACCCCACACAGCTCGAGGGAGAGAGGTTGCGATGACCGTGGCGGAGCGCCCTAGAGAGAGGGAAGAGGAGAATACAGGAACAAAAAGACGACTGTAAACTGTCACAAATTGCGCAGGTTAAAATTAGGCTACAGTAAAAAGCCCAAAAGCAGGTTAAAGAAAGACTAATGTAAATCCCCCGAAAATGCGCAAGTTAAAATGGAACTACCGTAGACCCCCCAAAGTGGACTACTGTGAAACTGTCAATTTATCCATTTAAGTAGGTAGTTCTGATCTTTCATGTTTTTGTGTGTGTTTTCAGATAAAGAAGCTAAAGGCGCAAGTGGACCAGAAGAGCCAGAAAAACGGCACAAATGGCAGTTTGAGCGCAGAGGGTGACCTTTTGGAAAATGGGAAGGATCCCAACATCATTGAACTGCAGAGTAAGCATGCACATTAATGTATTGCTTTTCTACAGTTCAGTAATATTTTGTTTTTAAATCAGGAGATTCCAGCAGGCAAATAAGTGACATGAAGTTCAAACTAGTGAAGGCGGAGCAAGACGTGACTGCATTGGAACAAAATGTAAGATGAAAAATGTTGTTTTTCAAAACATAAGATTAGTTTTGCTTGGTTTTCAGCAATTTAAAAAAATAAAATACAAACGTAATTTTCTTCATTGTTGTGCAGGTGAGCAGACTTGAGGGTCAGGTGAGCCGCTACAAGTCAGGGGCTGAGAATGCAGAAAAGGTGGAGGATGAGCTCAAAGCTGAAAAGAGGAAGCTGCAACGAGAGGTAAGACGTATTATAGTTAACCCAGGGACCCACCCCCGCCAAATGTTTATAATTTCCTCTATTACAAGTTTAAAACCTAAATGATGATTAAACCCCAAACTATGATCGGACATTAGCATTGATGTTGCGATAATTATAAAACCTTGAAAGTACATACAAACATACCATACACCAATACTCAGGCATATATTCCTTCTGCTCTGTGGGAACGATGACTATTACTGGAGCTTTAGTTGGGGACCTTCTCTACCTTTTCTTCTTGCTCTTAATTATACAGCATCTCATCCAGTAGAGTGCAGTGCTTGCGAGTCTGTAATCCGATAAATATCCTAACCTCTTAAACATTTAACATGGTAGTATACTGAAGGTGTCCAACTCTCTTCTCAAAATATTACAAATATTTTACTGAACACAGAGGTGTTTTTAAGGTGAATGTTGGTAAGTAGTATTAAAATCTGCAGAGCAAACAACCTGCTAGGCATTGAGCCGAGCCATCTGCCCTTTCTTTCTTTCTTTGGCTGTCTTAGTTGCGGTCGGCACTGGATAAGGTGGACGAGCTGGAGTCCAACAACAGTCACCTCAATAAACGACTGGAGAAGATGAAGTCCAGCCGCGGCATGGCCCAGACGCCATAGCGAATACCATATTTTTCAAGCTAGTCGTGTGCCATCTCTTTCTGTGCAGTAAGAAATCAGGAAGCGACTTTTGAGCTCAACCTCTACATGAAGGACAATGGTGGAGTCGGTCGCCTCTCAAAATGTTCTCCTTGCCTTTTGTTCACAGTCGCTCTCAACTTGTTTTTGAGTGTGAATGAGGAAATGTGTGCTTTGTTTGTTTTTGTAAATGAAAGTGGACAGTTCTGTTTTTTGTTTTTTTTGCGCACTCTGCATTTCAACGCCAAACTATTTAGATTATACTGAAGAAATGTGACAACCGGGACTCAAAGCGGTGAAGACGTCAAAGACACTGAGGGGTGATGCTGCTTCACTGTTTACAAAAAAAAAAAAAAAGCTTTAATTATGAACGTGTCATACAAACAAGGGTTATCTTTGTGCAATAAAGTGTCAAAACTTGAGCTGCAATTTTGATATTGACTCTCGCTTGTGACTCTTTATTAGAGCCTGAGAAGTCCCTGTCTTCTGATGAAGTACTGGCCTTTAGGGTGGGGGCTCAACATGCCTGAAAACCCATTCAATAGCATCCTGTAAGAAATTGTGTGTGGGGGGTATGTGCCTAGAACACAAGCTTCACAACACGAAATTGGGTGTATCTATCACAACAGGAGCTCCCTCTGGTGGTATGTGACAAATAACTGAATTAAATGGTCAAGCTGTCTATAATCTTAGTGTCTTTAACTTTTTTTTTTTTTTTTAAACCAGTACTTTGGTGAGTGCAGTTCAGTTGTATCAGTCTCACGTACACGGCACCCCAAAACTGCCTTAGTAGCGTCTTCCTGGAAAGTTAAAAAATATATAAATAAGCTCACCAGTTTTACCAATTTCTGCAAAATTGTGTGAACATATTTGTCATAACACGACAAGGAAAGTCTCAAAGACCAATGCTAGAAATGGAACAAGAAGTCAGCCATTTTGCTTTGAAGTCATTTTGGGTGAATTCCAGAGCTCGTACTTTGTTACAAAGTTGGGGAAAATTGCCACAGACCAGTTTTTACCAATCAACATGATCACAACTTTAGTTCTACCAATGTGTCGATCCCACTTTGTCAAGGTAAAAATCACTCCGAGGCAGCCTGTCAGCTTGATTGACAGTTGCAGAACGTCCGCTCCCGGATTCTCTGAATCATGCGGCGACCGTAAAAGTCGCGGTACTCGGGGGCCAGTTCGTCGAGACAGCGCAGCGCTCTCTCCAGGGTTTGGAGGGCTCGGCTGGCGGCAACAGGGTCTTTGTTGCCGTACGGGTCCTTTTTGTCATAGCTGTCGGCCGGTAGCTGGCGCCAGAACATGTTGACACCCACGCCGAACTGTAGTGCCAGGGTGTTGTGGAACCACAGGGCTGCCAAAACATACACAACAATAATTTTACTGCTGCAGTTGGCTGGCAGCCAGGCCAGGATGTACCCTGCCTCTTGCCCCAAAGTCATCTAAGAGGCTCCAGCTCACACGCAACCCTAATTAGGACAATCGCTATAGAAAATGGATGGAAATAATAAAGTGTTATGGTATTACCGGGAATAAAGAGCAGATCTCCAGGCTCCAGCACACACTCGTATCTCACTGCCTTCACAAACTCAGGATACGAGTTCACGTCCGGTGAGTCAATTTCCAGGACCTCAGATTTGTCGCCTGAAGGACAGAATCAATCAAGAAGACATCATATTGTATGTAGTGATAAATGTATGGTAAGCTTGATTGAGTTAAGTAAGTTCTTTTTAACTCATACACAGCTCTTCCCAAAAAATTAAGTTAATGTTGTCATTACAATTACATCCAAAACGGCTGCCTCAAATCAAAATGGACGACTTGCAGTTTAATTTCGGGCATGGGTCCTGTTATCATCAACATGTCCACCAAATTTTGTGTCAGCCGGTAAAACTGGTGTAGGGTGTAGGGGGTTGATTTTTGTTTTCACCCAAGTTTTCAAATTAGAAACAAAGGGGTGAATGACTAAATGTCCCAGAACGCATCATTTCGAAATCATTGAAGGCATTTTAGCTCGACGTCAGCAATACAGGCTTCTGCTGTGTTCAATAAAACTGAGGAATTGGAAATCTGTAAATGATGCAGACCCACCTACAATAGCTGAAAATCCACGATGTAGAGAGACCATATAAATCATTTGGTTTTCTAGTGAATCTTTGATATGATCATCACATGACGTCATTGGCCCACATAAGATGCCGCAAGCAACAAAGGTTGGCAATAGTGATACACCGAAATGAAAATTCTTGACTGAAACTGAAAAGCCCAAGGCCGAAAACCGAAAGAAGTTATAAAACTTTACTGTAAGCGTTTTTCATACAAAAAAAAGTGCAACACAAAGCGCTATACATTAATTGAAATATAAAAATTCATCATTCCCGCCAATTATTAATAATAAAGGTATGCTAATTATTTGTAAAATTGCACCCATTAAATTGGTGGTTAGTCGCCTAGCTTCTGATTGGGGCTCACGTGGGCTAATTCCCTTTTAGGAGCTCAAGTATGAGATGTTGAAAGGGGAACCAAGGGACCCCTAAAATTCAAATCCAGATTGCTGACAGGATAACCATGTTTGCTAAAAATGTTGAGTTTTCGGGTGAGGCCCCCAAAAAGGTGATTAATGCATCTGAAGTCTCCATGGAGGTCCTGAACATTTTCAAAGTTGGGCACGTCCCATGCAAATTCATAGGGCGTTTATGCAAATTAATTTGAATTTATAGAACTATCGTTTATATTTTAGGATAATTTGAAGTTGAGTGAAGTGTAAAAAATAAATAAATACATTTGAACCCTCGCAGATGGGAATGTAGATTATCTGTTTTCCATGGGCGTCTGCTTGTGTCAAAACAAAATGTTTATATTTATGCTTGAATATACTACCTTTCCAATAAATAACCCTCATTTCCCATGGAAAGTTTCCAAATTGGAATATGTGCAAGATTCCGCATCTTAACTTCCCATGAAGATGTACCAGAAATTTTAAACCCCTTTGTAACATTAGTCCTCATACGTACAGTATCTAGAACAGTGGTTGTAAAACTTCTTTTACACCTAGTATTGCCTATAAAACCTCGTAGCGCTCCCAAGTACCACCATTATGACTAACATTAATAATACAGTAATGTAGTAGACCTATATCTTCATTAAAAACAAGACTGAAGTTGTATTTCTAAAAAGTACATTTAAAACTATTGTAAGTCAGTCTAAACATTAACACTGCACTTAAATACTGGAACATAAAAAAAACTACTGCACATAAAATTTTAATAAAAATTGTGCCTAAATATTTACAAACAGTTCCTTAAAGATCAAATCCAAATGGATTGAACTTTATGTTCAATACAACTGAATTGGGCTTAGTGATTCTTTTTCATACTATTAATGGGAGCCTGTTTACAAGACTTTGACAATCGCTGACCGAGAGCAATGGAAATCAACACGTTGTACTTGCCTGTCAAATAGAGATGCAATGCATCCTGGGGACTGTAAAGGACCACTCGCTTCCTCCCCGTCACCTGAGCCAGAAGGTTATCCATCACCTGGAAAGTTTGATGCTAGAAACTTGAGAAAGTCAAAATAAATACAGTACAGGTTATTTCCCACCTGTCTGCTGCACTCACGTCGTAGTGCGTCCAAAGCTGCAGACGGCAAGAGCTGATGCGGAACACGCTGGAGAAGAACTGACCAGGCTCAAAGAAATGTGGGATGTGAAAGTCTTCCGCTAGCTCAGGGAACTGTTTCCACAGATCTGCGGGTTCCTAAAGGGGAAAAAAAACAACAGCAGCAGAATAAGTCACATCACATGCAAGGTGTTAGTTGAGTTAGCGTCGTCCATTTGTTCAATACACCAAGTTAAAATTTGGTAATCTTTCGATAACTCTAGTTATCAGTATGTTATTGAAAGACCCCTGGAAATGGCCAAGATGACCCTAAAATTGTTGCTTGAAACCAAAATGGCAGGAATCTGTGCCTTCCAAATTTCATGTTGCTTAAATAAAGGCCTGAGCAAGTGCAGTGTGAAAGGTCCCCGCGTCAAAGCACAACAACGGTGGCAATGGGGGTGCAGCCATCCCATATTTGGAAGTGGTGACGCAACAGCCAAGAAGGAAGTTGCCTTCCTCCATTTCCCTCTTGCCGTTTACAGTACAAGTACGTCAAAATACCACTCAGAAATCACTCCACCAGCCCTGCTCCCATTGGAGGAGCTTTTTTACATCACCGCATCAATTCTCCAGAATACAAAATTTTTCTATCCGTTGACGCGACGCTTGGGGTCACGTCAAAAGGCGCTGACGTCCGTTCAGCACACACACAGTGAATGGGAAACTCGAGGGCGTCAGACGCCAAGTACAGTGTGAAAGAGCCATAAACGTGGCTTGGAGAGCTTAATTTAAAAAATATATATAATGGGGGGGATGCACTACCGAGCCAAATTTTTAAACCGTAGTATACAGTATATCTACAAGTACACAGATATATATATTTTTTATTGATACTGCAACAGAAAGTTAAAAATGACTTTGGCAACTATGCTATTAGGCCAATAATATAAAATACCAATGAGCTTGCTAAAAAAAAATCCCAAAACAGTAAAATAAAGTATGACTTTGGCAACTATGCTGTAAGGCTCTATATGGCTCTATATATATATATATATATATATATATATATATATATATATATATATATATATATATATATATATATATATATATATATATATATATATATATATATATATATATATATATATATATATATATATATATATATATATATATATATATATATATATATATATATATATATATATATATATATATATATATATATATATATATATATATATATATATATATATATATATATATATATATATATATATATATATATATATATATATATATATATATATATATATATATATATATATATATATATATATATATATATATATATATATATATATATATATATATATATGTTAAAAGAGGTTTTATCCTCAATGGGCTTCATTCACTAATAAATGCGTAGACATTTTGTCACTCTGCACACTAGTTCAGCCTATACGCAAAATCACCACATGACACGTGCATACCGGGCAATGGGGTATATAAGGTACACCACAAATACCGGACACTCCATACCAAGAAAAGCAAACCGGGTTACGCGGTCAAATGCAGTGAGGAATGGACAGATACATACATTGGGGAAACCAAGTAACCACAGAGCAGATTCATGTCAACACAGAGTGGAAAACTCCTCAGGTCGAGACTCAGCAGTCCACCTGCAACTCCAAGAGAAACAGCACCCTTGCGGACAAAAATGTGCATATTCCGGACAGGGATGAAGATGATTCAAATGAGGAGTGAGAGAGACAAGCTACATGAAGATGGAAAGACCATCTAAAGTGGCTTACGACACAACCAATGTCCCACTTAAAATGCCGTTCTTTCGTCCATTCCGAAGAAACTCAATAATTCAGCCTCCAACAAATTACACAAAAACATGGGCTCCTTTGCGCCACTATCTCTTTAGAACTGAATGGAATATTAATGAGGGAGTTTCAACCTAACGACTCTTGTGAACAGAGAGTGGCCTCTTCTGCCACGCATCTTAACGATGATTAATTTTTGCATTCCAAAAGAATGGTGATATCCGTGGTTTAGGGGTGTGCCTACAACTTGGAGCTGAAATAGTTGAGTTTCTCCACACCAACCCAGGACAACCTATCCTAACTAAGCCTTGTTGCATGAACTGATGAAGCCTGCTCAGATGAGAGGCGAAAACGTCTTCTAAGACAACCAGAGCAGTACAATTGCGATCGATTCAATGCCCTGAGAATGAAAAGACTTGGATAAATGAGAATATTCACGTGAATGAGGGATGCACGATAATTATGTTATAGTGCATGTATATGTAGTTCCAATACATTGTGCATCTTGGTAAAATGTTTTTTTTTTGTAAGTTGATCCTGCAGTATTTGTGTGGATGCACGGCCAGAGGGATTCAGAAATTGTTCGCTGAGTACGAACATATTGCTGAATCACAGATTTGTGTGTCAAATATGCATACGCACGATTTAAGCACAAATCTGTGCGTACGCACAGTTAGTGAATGAAGCCCATTGTTTTACCTTCCCCCCTGAGTTGTAAACTGCACATGGGTCAGGTTGACGGGGAGGGTTAAAGATCATACATAAAAGGTAAAAACATTTTTCTGTGTACCTTTCGGACATCTTCTCCCAGGGAACGAAGGTAATAGCTCTCGTGCTGAAATGAGACTTCAGATTTTAGCTAGTGCTTGTGATCATGACATGAAGCGCGTGTATCCAGATGCACCTCGCACAAGAAGAAGTCTGCGTGTTTCTCCTCAGACGTCCTCTTCACAAACTCGTCGAACGGAAGAGTCCTGTCACCCACAACGAGACATGTTGACCACTTTTAACTATTGTATTACTGTGTGTGTGTTTTTTGTTTTTTTTTTGTGAGGAAAAAAAACTAAAGCTCACCTGTACACAAAGTTTTTTTGAAGGAAGTTCATCTGCGGCACACTGGAGACATGAATTTTCACCTCCTTGGTGCCTCCTTTCTGGGCAAGATAGTCCACGGTCCACTTGTCCACGCAGGGACCCAGACACACCCCTCTTAGCACAGCTGGTTTGCGCTGGGGGGGAGAAATAACAACCAAAAAAAACAATGTTTAAAATCTAACATGCTAACAGAGTATGCTAACAACATGTGTGAATCCATAATGTTAATTACAGGACGTCTTGTGCCTCAGTGGAGGTGCTAAATTAATTTTAAAAAAACTTGCAGATATAGGTACAACGCTAACATCAGAAATCGAGATGTCCGATTCCACCTTTTTTTCAGACCGATACCAGCACGAGTATTTACCGATACAGAGTACTGATACCAATAGTACTTTTGATACATAAGATTTCAATTAATAAAATGACATAACTGTGAAAAAAAAAGCCTCTTTCTTTCTTTCTGACACATATGATGATTTGTTGATCTGTCAAACCGCCGCAGGGTATCACCAACTACTGACGAGCAGAAATTATTCAATGTCAGATTGAAGGAAAAAAAAAAAAAAGATGATGATGATAAACTGTTATTTCTAAATAAGCACTTTCAAAATTCTCTGCCATCTTAAGCCCATGCCATTTTCCCAAAGTGACAGAAAAACATTATACAACCTTCCTTGTTGAGGAGTACAGTAAAAGTAGCAAACGTCTTACTTTGATTAAACACAAAAGAGAAACAGTCTGCTTTCATGAAGCACTACAGAAATCAGGTATTTACTGTTGAGAGGCTGATCTCACAGGATTTGGACCAGTTAAAGTTAAACAATGGATCTAAACGATTAATCATTATCAGAAATAGTTGTCGCGTAATTTGATAATATTTTAGTTGTTGATTAATCGAGTGTTGTTGTACCACTAACATAATGTTAAAAAAAAAAAAAAAAAAAAAAGCAACCTGAGTACAGGAAGTGCTCAGATAATAATGTTATAAATTGTCCTGTTTGTGGTCAAGCAACAGTTGATGTGCTAAAATTGCAACCTGGGTACTAAAATAAGCTTAATAGAAGATCAATAAGAATTTGACATCATAGTCGGGTCAAAGTTTGCCAAAATTCTAACAGATGTCATGCCAGCATGTAGCAATAACTACTAACAGTTTACGTTCAAACAGGCCCATAATAATAAAAATAGGGAGTGAAGTTGAAAATATTACCCTTGGATATATCTCTCGTAGGAAAACATCCCTGTTCACCTCTGTAAACACGGGAACGGGTATTTTCTTCTGAGTCGCCATTTTAACATAAACTGTAATATAAGTGGCATGCACTGTTTTGTGTCACATTCAAAATGTTGTAGCAACAAGAAACAGTTCGTTATTTTATCAAATGTGCTAAGCGGTGAACCCTAAAGTCTGCATTCATCCGTAAATATATAAATTCAAGCTATTAACTTAAATGGCCATTTGCAAGTGTTTACCGACCGATAAAGCTGAAGATTTAAAACAAGAACGATGCCAGATTCCGAATGTTCTTGCAGGAACAACACGACAGACAAGTTCCTCTGCGTCAAGGCGGACTAAATTATGGACTGAAATCTGAATTAATCAACATTGACACAAATTTAATTCATACATTTTAATATATGTTTAAAAGTGGGTATCAACCGATAAAACCCAATTTACAAAATAACCGGATGATACAAGTTGACGGACCGGAAAGCAATTGAAACAAGATGGCGCTCTTCATCCTGAGAAGTTGTTGTAGGTTGCCGTCGTTACGGGGCTTTAGTCGCGTTACAAACCACGAAAGCGTCCTCCTAAAGTGGTGTGTAAAATCCCAATTAAGTGTCCTACCTCCCGACGGGGTCGGAGAGGCGGTGCGGGCGTACAGCTCCGACCGCGGTGAACCAAAACCCCATCAGAAGGTGGTGGTCGTTGGTATTCCCAACCCGTTCATCTGGATCCGGACACGGGTCTACTACTTCCTCATCAGAGCCTATTTTGATTCCGAGTTCAACATCGAGGAGTTCACGGAAGGTGCTAAACAGGTTCGTATGATGTTATTAAATGTACTCAAGAGTCCAGACACACACAAAAAAAGAGCAAATAGGTTTGAATGATGATGTTAAACTTCTCTACCGCCGCTGTTCTAAGGTGTGAAATGAGAGTCGAAATGAAGATAGTTTGGTAAATGGCTTGGAAGGTAAACTACGCGGGCTGTGATTTGCATTGTATTCTGTTCAAGTCAGCAGTAGTCAGTCATATTGTGCCACCTGGAAGTACTCTGCAGGTGCCAATTGTTTGCAAACGTCATGCAAAGGGTTATTATCGTTTTCCTGTCTTGTTTTCACTGACAGGCTTTCTTCCATGTTTCCAAGCTGCTCTCCCAGTGTCAGTTTTCAGCTCTAGAGGGGCTGGTGGCCAATGACGTAAGTACGGAGCAACATTTTTACAACTGTACACGCACTCCTGTATGACATCTCAGCAAAAACGAAAGTGATTTGGAATGTCAGACCTGAAGAGGCGGCAGATAGCTTAAGGGTTAACTGCCAAATTTTTGATTGATACCTCCAAACCAGTAAAAACATTTTCCAACCCCGTTTTTTCAAACTTTTAAGGCATCACTGAAGAACCCTGTTGTGTTTTAACAATGTTAGACCTGACAGGGCTGCAGGTAGCTGGGGGTTAGCTGTCAGGTCTTGTTTGATGCCTCCTGGCGTATACAAAAACATTTTCACCCCATTTTCTTTCAAACTTAAGATTTACTTACATAAGGAAATAACTGCAAAGCGCTACACAGCAAGAACCCTGTTGATTTAGAACCTTATTAGACCCGACGGGGTGGCAGGTAGTTTGAGAGGTATCAAGTCTTCGTTTGTAATATTTTATTTTCTTCTTCAGACTTTTCAGGTGTTTCTATTATGTAGCTGAGTTTAGTTAGACAGGTAGAGCTTGCTCATTCAATACTTTATTCATCCAGAGGGGGAAATAGTAAAAAAAAATAAAAAATATTTTCCCCCAAGTATTCCTAAGATGTCCTGTCCTTGTGCTCTTGCTGGCAAGAAGTGGGAGTCTATCGTTTAACATCACTTTGATGAAACAAAAAGAAGAGCGAAGTGTCCTGTTTATTTGTAACTCCCACTTGAGATTCACTTTAAAACTGACACTTAAAACAAAAGGGTTTAAAAAGGCTGCTAACAAATAATGCAAAACGCTCTTGACTGGCTAACGAAAATTAGCATGGGGCGGCAATGGCTTGCAGTGGTCGTCTCGCAACCCAAAGGTTTTGCGTTTGATCCTTGGCCCGTGTGACCATGTCCAAGTATCCTTGAGCAAGATACTGAACACCCAGGTGGGCCATTTACCATTACCATAGATGTTACGTTAATTCTAAACCTTCAAACAACTGCTACATTGCCACACATGGAGCAGCAACACATACAACAATACTCACGTGCAAATTTTCTCTCTGCTCTGAGGGAACAACGATTATTAGTGAAGATCTGCTATCTTAGGATCACGTTAGCTATTTCCAGGGGTCCTTGAACCCACCAGTGTTCCAGATGTGCATTTTAAAGGTCATCGCTTTACATTTTTGGGTTAGTTAATCGGAAAGCTGGAGGAGAAGTGCAACCTTCTCCCGCCGAACTACAAGATGGCGTTGTCCGCCCGGCCTGATGAGCTCATGTACACCACGCCGGGGGACGTGGGAATCTACTACGACGACAAGGGTCAGCCTGTGAACCAATCAAATCCTGTTGTGAAACTGCTATGTTCTCTAAACTCAGCTTTGTTCATGATTCTGCCCTTTTCTGCATTTGAAGTACTGTAATGGCATTATGTTATATTTCTTACATACGTGTTTACCATGTTGTCCACCAGGTAGAAGGTTTGTGAGTATTTTGATGCGTTTCTGGTACCTGACCAGCGCGCGTCTGCCCGACGAACCTCTGGAGGGGACTCGTATCTTCCAGGTGGCCATCGGCGGAGAGGGCGAAGCGGAGAGCAAGAGGCTACTAACCGCTAACTATGAGTGAGTGTCAACAACGGGAATACATTCATCCATCCATCCATCCATCCATTTTCTACCACTTATCCGAGGTCGGGTCGCAGGGGCAGTAGCTTTAGCAGGGATGCCCAGACTTCCCTCTCCCCAGCCACTTCCTTCAGCTCTTCTGGGGGGGATCCCGAGGCGTTCCAAGGCCAGCCGAGAGACATAGTCTCTCCAGCATGTCCTGGGTCGTCCCCGGGGTCTCCTTCTGGTGGGACATGCCCGGAAGACCTCACCAGGGAGGCGTCCAGGAGGCATCCTAAACAGATGCCCGAGCCACCTCATCTGGCTCCTCTCAATGTGGAGGAGCAGCAGCTCTACTCTGATCCCCTCCCGGATGACCGAGCTTCTCACCCTATCTCTAAGGGAGAGGCCGAAGACCCTGCAGAGGAAACTCATTTCGGCTGCTTGTATCCGGGATCTCGTTCTTTCGGTCACGACCCACAGCTCGTGACCATAGGTGAGGGTAGGAACGTAGATCGACCACTAAATTGAGATCTTCGCTTTTCAGCTTAGCTCCTTCTTTACCACAATGGACCGATACAAAGTCCGCATCACTGCAGACCCTGCACCGATCCGCCTGTCGATCTCCCGTTCCTTTCTTCCCTCACTTGTGAACAAGACCCCAAGATACTTGAACTCCTCCACCTGGGGCAGGATCTCATCCCCGACCCGGAGAGGGCACGCCACCCTTTTCAGACTGAGGACCATGGTCTCAGATTTGGAGATGCTGATTCTCATCCCAGCCACTTCACACTTGGCTGCGAACCGCTCCAGTGAGAGTTAGAGATCACGGCTTGATGAAGCCAACAGAACTACATCATCTGCAAATAGCAGAGATGCAATTCTGAGGCCACCAAACTGGACCCCCTCTACGCCTCGGCTGCGCCTTGAAATTCTGTCCATAAAAGTTATGAACAGAATCAGTGACAAAGGGCAGCCTTGGCGGAGTCCAGCCTTCACCGTAAACGAGTCCGACTTACTGTCGGCAATGGACCAAACTCTGACACCGGTCATACAGGGATCGAACAGCCCGTATCAGGGGGTTCGGTACCCGATACTTCCGAAGCACCCCCCACAGGACTGCCCAAGGGACACGGTCAAACGCCTTCTCCAAGTCCACAAAACACATGTAGAATGGTTGGGCGAACTCCCAATCCAGAGGCACTGTCCCCGATGTCCACGCGATGTTGCAGAGGCGTGTCAACCAGGACAGCCCCACAACATCCAGAGCCTTTAGGAACTCCAGGCAAATCTCATCCACCCCTGGGGCCTTGCCACCAAGGAACTTTTAAAACCTCCTCGGTGACCTCAACCCCAGAGATAGGAGGTCCCGCCTCAGACAACCCAGACTCTGCTTCCTCATGTGAAGGCGTGTCGGTGGAGTTGAGGAGGTCTTCGAAGTATTCTCCACACCGACTCACAACGTCCCGAGTCAAGGTCAGCAGCGCCCCATGCCCATATATACACAGTGTTGATGGTGCACTGCTTTCCCCTCCTGAGACGCCGGATGGTGGACGAGAATTTCCTCGAAGCCGTCCGCAAGTCTTTCTCCATGGCCTCACCGAACTCCTCCCATGCCTGAGTTTTTGCTTCAGCGACGACCAAAGCTGCATTCCGCTTGGCCAGCCGGTACCCATCAGCTGCCTCAGGAGTCCTACAAGCCAAAAAGGCCGATAGGACTCCTTCTTCAGCTTGATGGCATCCATCACCGTTGGTGGCCACCAACGGGTTCGGGGATTTCCGCCACGACAGGCACCGACTGACTACCTTACGGCCACAGCTCCGGTCGGCCGCCTCGGCAATAGAGGCGCGGAACATGGTCCACTCGGACTCAATGTCCCCCGCCTCCCCCGAGACGTGGGTGAAGTTCTGCCGGAGGTGGGGGTTGAAACTCCTTCTGACAGGGGATTCTGCCAGACGTTCCCAGCAGACCCTCACAATACGTTTGGGCCTGCCACGTCGGCCCGGCATCTTCCCCCACTATCGGAGTGTCCTGGTGCCAAGTGCACGCGTGGACACCCTTATGCTTGAACATTGGTGTTCGTTATGGACAATCCGTGATGAGCACAGAAGTCCAATAACAGAACACACCGGTCAGGTTCTGATTCCTCCCAATCACGCCCATGCAGGTCTCACTGTCATTGAACTCCCCCAGCATAACGATGGAGTCCCCAGCGGGACCGCTCTCCAGCACCGCTTCCAAGGACTCCGCCTTTCACCGTGGGAAACTCCAGAGTGGAAGAGAGTCCAACCCTTCTCAAGAGGACTGGTACGAGAGCCAAAGCAGTGTGTGGAGGCGAGCCCGACTATATCTAGTCGGACCTTCTTGACCTCACACACCAGCTCGGGCTCCTTCCCTGCCAGAGAGGTGACATTCCACGTCCCTAGAGCCAGCTTCTGTAGCCGGGGTCGGATCTCCAAGGTCCCTGCATTCGGCCACCGCCCAGCTCGCACTGCACCCGACCCATATGGCCCCTCCCAAAGGTGGTGAGCCCATGGCAAGGGGGACCCACATTACGATGAGCTGCAATATAGCGGGGGTTCACTGTTTACTGACTCCCTTTTTCTACTTCCTACCTTTGTATGCTTACAGATTTCAAAGGGAGTTTACCAAAGGGGTGGCACCGGACTGGACCATTACACGGATAGAGCACTCCAAACTTTTAGATTGAGGCACAATGAAAGAAAATCCTGTGAAAGCTCCTCAAAAAAACTGAACTGTATAATGAATGAATCCGAAACATGCTGTGTACTGTCTGCAAGGTTTCAAAACCTCACCGGGAGCATTTTCTACAAGGATTTGTATATGTAGTTCCTGTTTCAACCCATAAAGTGATACTTTTACTTTAACCTTTAGGAAGTGTGTGTGTGTGTGTGTGTGTGTGTGCGCGTGTGTGTGTGTGTGTTTGTGTGTGTCTGTGTGTGTGTGTGTGTTTTGACCACATGATCAATTTTGTTGACCCATGTGTAAAATAATGTTTAGGATGATATTGATGTTTTTAATACTTGTTCTGGAAGTCTCTGTATATGTAATTTCCATTTCCAGCTGTAAAAGCATAGCCTTAATATAACCATTGTGAAATATCAAGACACTAGTTGGTCTTGACAGCATGGGCCTTGACCGATATGTCACAACATTGTTTGATGAGATCAATATTTTAAACGTGCACTATAAGGTTTTGCAGTGATTGTATGATTCTGTTAATGAATTGTGTGAATGACCGAAGTTAGTGGTCTCACTGAAAAGACGACAAGCTTAGATGATTCCATGGAATCTTGAGATTGAGTCAAGGTCGCAAACTCACGAAACATTGCAGACTCCAATGATTCCATTAAATTCGGTGACTGACTCGAATTAATAGACTAAGTTGATTCAGTTGAATCGCCTACTGACTCGAGAAACGGGCTCTTCTTCTTTTCCTTTCGGCTTGTCCCTTTAGGGGTCGCCACAGCGCGTCATCCTTTTCCATGTAAGCCTATCTCCTGCATCCTCCTCTCGAACACCAACTGCCCTCATGTCTTCCCTCACGACATCCATCAACCTTCTCTTTGGTCTTCCTCTAGCTCTCTTGCCTGGCAGCTCCATCCTCATCATCCTTCTACCAATATACTGACTCTCTCCTCTGGATGTGTCCGAACCATCGAAGTCTGCTCTCTCTAACTTTGAACCTTGGCTGTCCCTCTGATGAGCTCATTTCTAATTTTATCCAACCTGGTCACTCCGAGAGCGAACCTCAACATCTTCATTTCCGCCACCTCCAGCTCTGCTTCCTGTCTCTTCAATTCTCTAATCCATACATCATGGCTGGCCTCACCACTGTTTTATAAACGTTTCCCTTCATCTTAGCAGAGACTCTTCTGTCCGTTCGAACCTGCTTGGACCCGTTTCTTCACTTCCTGACCACACTCACCATTGCGCTGGACTTTTGACCCCAAGTATTTAAAGTCCTCCACCCTTGCTTTCTCTTCTCCTTGTAGCCTCACTCTTCCCCCACCACGCCTCTCATTCATGCGATATATTCTGTCTTACTTCGGCTAATCTTCATTCTTCATTGCCTCCGTCTTTCTAACTGTTCCTCCACCTGCTCCCTGCTTTCACTGCAGATCACAATGTCGTCTGCAAATATGGTCCACGGGGATTCCAGTCTATCCTCATCTGTCAACCTATCCATCACCACTGCAAACAGGAAGGGGCTCAGGCCTTATCCCTGATGCAGTCCCACCTCCACCTTAAATTCATCTGTCACACCTACAGCACACCTCACCACTGTTCTGCTGCCCTTGTACATGTCCTGTATTATTCTGACATACTTCTCTGCCACTCCAGACTTTCACATGCAGTACCACAGTTCCTCTCTGGGTACCCTGTCATAGGCTTTCTCTAGATCTACAAAGACACAATGTAGCTCCTTCTGACCTTCTCTGTACTTTTCCATCAACATCTTCAAGGCAAATAATGCATCTGTGGTACTCTTTCTACAACATGTCCATTACAATCTGCACCAATCACAACTCTCTCTCTCTCTGTCTGGGATGCTCAGAACTACTTCGTCCAGCTCCTTCCAGAATTTCTCTTTCACCTCTAGGTCACATCCTACCTGTGGGGCATAGCCACTAATCACATTATACATAACACCCTCAAGTTCAAGTTTCAGCCTCATCACTCGATCTGATACTCTTTTTACCTCCAAGACATTCTTAGCCAACTCTTCTTTTAAAATAACCCTGACTCAATTTGTCTTCCCATCTACACCATGGTAAAATAATTTAAACCCTGCCCCTAAACTTCTAGCCTTACTGCCTTTCCACCTGGTCTCCTGGACACACAAAATATCAACCTTTCTCCTCATCATCATGTCAACCAACTCGTGAGATTTTCCTGTCATTGTCCCAACATGCAAAGTCCCCACATTCAGTTCTAGGCTCTGTGCTTTCCTCTTCTCTTTCTGCCAAAGAACCCGCTTTCCACCTCCTCCTTCTTCTTCGACTTTGACCCACAGTAGCTGAATTTCCACTGGCGCCCTGCAGGTTGACGTTGCCAGTGGCGAACGTTGTTAACCCGGGCCACGACCGATCCGGTATGGAATTCTTTGAATGAACGCTCATATTTGTTTGGCAAAGTTTTAAGCCGGATGCCCTTCCTGACGCAACCCTCTGCATTTATCCGGGGTTGGGACTGGCCTACAGTTTGCACTGGCTTGTGCCCCCCATAGGGCTGCATTCCATAGGACTCGAGAAACGGCATTTACTCTAAACGCAGCGAACTGGGATGATTTAGATGAATCTGGATGCTGATTGAGTGAACTCACTGGAAACACTGCAAACTCGGATGATTTCTAGATGGTACAATTGATGCTTATGTTGAATCAGGTGACTGACTGTGCGAGTAAAACCGGCTCACCGGGAAACTTGCAACTCCAGACAATGTTGTTTGCTGACTTGAGACAGCAGACTCCAGTGATGATTCAATTGAACCGGCCAACTCAGCTAACAGTGACAGTAAATCTAATGTTTAAAATAACAGTAAACAACTGGTTAAACACAGAGGTTGGTGGCGGATCCGTTATTTAAATGTGCTATGATGATGTGATGATTAATTCTCATCCCTCGTAGTGGACTACACACTCACCCACACAATTTAAATGTTTTAAGTGAACTGAATCACTTAAGCGGATGACTCGGACTATCCACAAAACCTGCTCATCAACTCACTCATGATGCTAACACCCACTACGACAAAAAGCAGACAGAGTATGCATGTATATTTGGGAAACCTAGGCACCAAAAACAATGTGAATTTTAAGCAGGTTATAATAAATGTTGGCTCATATGTTTAGGATATAGAGTGATGTGATAATTTATGGGAGTAAACATATCTAATCAGATTAAAAGTGACAAATTGCATTTGGTGCTGTTTCTCAAATATATTAGTGGGTGTGAATGAGAGCCATTAACTGCACTTTTTTTTCCGCTTGATGAATTTCAGTCCAGTATGGAAGCATACCAGCCAGAAAAGTGTGTGTGCACACCCGCGACGGTGAATGCACACTAGCGCCACCAACGGCGCTGGAAGCCTTTGCCTGACTACAACGTTTCCAAAATGACAAGGCAAAACGTGTACTTGTGTTTGGATTTGCCCCAAAAATAACGGGATATTATTACCATAAAACTAACAGTTTAATTGATTTAATTGTTCTGACCGGTTAAAACAAAACAAAAAACAACGTCACTGTGGCTGTTTAGCATACCTGTGAAAAACCCGCACGAGCGCCACCAACAGTACCGGAGGCCTTTGTGTAAATATAGCCTACCCCAAGTCACACTCCACAGGTAATCACTCAAGTTGTTTTTATGTCTGAATTTTATGACTACACACTATTTATATTGTCTTCTAACATGTTTATTAGCTTCTGTCGTCGTTCAAATAAAATAACAACAGTAAAACGGCGCTCTGCA
Organism: Phycodurus eques; assembly: GCF_024500275.1. NCBI lineage: Eukaryota > Metazoa > Chordata > Actinopteri > Syngnathiformes > Syngnathidae > Phycodurus > Phycodurus eques. Next base: position 11,134,610 of record NC_084536.1, read on the forward strand.
GCTGTTCATCACAACCGTGGGCGGGTTTTCAAGTGCATATATATATATAACGCGAAGACTTCCTGAAATGAAGAGCACTGAAAACGAAAGTCAAAAGGGAAACGTGCACATGGTTACACTACTGACGGGAGTACACATCAGGTAATTAGGGGCACACAACAACTCCTCATCTGAATGACAGACTCATTCATTACAATGAATAGAAGGTGCAGAATTTAAAACAAGATTCTGGTTTTCGTTCAGGTCTGTAATATGAGCCAGTGGAGCCAAATTCAGCAGCTGGAGATGAGACTCCTGGAGCATGTGGACTATTTGTATAATGACAATTTCCCAATGGACATCAGACAGGGTCTGGCCAGTTGGATCGAGGCTCAGGATTGGTGAGTACGAG
>NC_084536.1:14640000-14820000 GCF_024500275.1 Phycodurus eques
CTGGGTGTCATTGCTGACGATACCATCCTATAAATACAAATATTACTTAGACTATATTTACTGCTTACCACATACATACATTACATTTACAAATATTTTCTATCTATCTATCTATCTATCTATCTATCTATCTATCTATCTATCTATCTATCTATCTATCTATCTATCTATCTATCTATCTATCTAATTAGCCTAGTAGGATAATAATCTTTTTCATGTTTTTCAGAAAACATGAAAAACACCAAAAGATCTGACAAAAGAGAGAGAGCGAGAGAGAGAGCGAGAGAGAGAGAGAGAGAGAGAACAGTTGCTTTGATTTAACCTTTCTGGATTGACCTGGATGACTGACAATACCCACAGATTCTGTTTTTGACCCTCCGGCCCACCCCTAGAACCGCCACTGGGAAGAAATGCCAACATGTTGAATGTCGGACAAGTTCAGGCGCCTCGCATTCAAACAGAGTATGTATATGTATGGTGTAATCCGAATATGTGTCGTGGTAGGTAGTAGAAAGTATGTGGCGCGATCTTGACAAACGATGACACAGTTCATGAAGTGAATGACGAACGCCATGTAAGAAAAACACCGACGTTCGACTCGAGCCCTGCAGTAAGTCAGCATCGCTCTCGGTGTTTCTTGGTTGTCCATCCATCCATTTTCTGAGCCGCTTCTCCTCACTAGGGTCGCGGGCGTGCTGGAGCCTATCCCAGCTGTCGTCGGGCAGGAGGCGGGGTACACCCTGAACTGGTTGCCAGCCAATCGCAGGGCACATAGGAACAAACAACCATTCGCACTCACAGTCATGCCTACGGGTAATTTAGAGTCTCCAATTCATGCATGTTTTTGGGATGTGGGAGGAAACCGGAGTGCCCGGAGAAAACCCACGCAGGCACGGGGAGAACATGCAAACTCCACACAGGCGGGGCCGGGGATTGAACCGGGGTCCTCAGAACTGTGAGGCTGACGCTCTAACCAGTCGACCACCGTGCCGCCGTTTCTTGGTTGTATATCTGTAAATACATTTTTATTTTGCCATCAAAAGTCCTTTCTCCGTCGTGTTTGTGTTGTTTTATAGTTTGAGGTGACACAAGAGTAAAAAATATTAAGTGGTGAAGTCACTGTTAAGCTTGACAAACTTCTATTCACAAGATGCACCTTTTCTCCACTTTTTGAAAACCGAAATTACAAGCCACGTTCTATTGCTCATTTCCTAAGAATGGAAAAGCTAGAAATATGTATTTTTCTGTCGGAAGAGAGTGCACTTTCTTTTGGCGGGTTTGGTGTTTATAATATCGTCGCAGAACACAATATCCTGTGGGTCTTGAAAGATCAGTCGAAATGCTCTGAACGGCTGGCAGTGAATGAGATCAGTACAACACATTTGCATTTAATCTTTGTAAAACAGCTTATTGTCAAAAATTTACTCAGGTACAATTTTGATATAACTTATTTGCAGTACATTTGAAATGAATCATCCTTTAAATACAGCTTTTGTTAAATTTTACGACACCATATTTAAGTGTAGTGGTAATGTTCAAACTGTGCATAATATTAAATACACCTTTTAGGAATAAAACCTCTGTCTTGCTTCTGACGAACACTTGGGTCTATTACACTACTGTATTTAAATATTGGTCATGATGGTGGCACTTGGAGAGCAAAGTATTTTTTGAGGTGGGTACGTGGTGCAAAAACATTTGAGAACCACTGTTCCCGACAGACCATAAATACAGTATGCAACAATCAAATTAAAAACAGTAAATACGTCCGCTAAATGTGCATGACAACGTATCCTCACACCGCTGCGCCAACTTGTTCATGGTCTGCCTTCCGTAACCTCGGACACCCTACTGTACCGTAATTCCCACCCCACTAGTAACCACAGCACGGCCAACACTTGTGTGACAGACATAAACCTCATAAAGCTGGGGGGGGGGTGCAATATTATACCTTATTGTCTGACGGGATTTCTTTATTCCTCAATTGTGTTCCAAATTTAGACCTCAACTTCTGGAGGCGGGGGGGGGGGGGGGGGGGCAGGAAAGTGTGTGTGTGTGTGTGTGGGGGGGGGGGGGTAATTAGTGGTGTTATCACAGGGGAACCAATTTAGTACCCGTGAGAGGAAAAAGCCTGATAGCATGGACCCATATGGAGAGTGACAGGAAAAAAAAAAAAAAAAAATCAAGTTGACTCATAGTGGCCAAAATAAACGTATTGTTTTGCAGCCCATCTCGGGGTAATCTTACACTAACACCTTGTGTCCAATAGTTGGCCTCGCTGTGTGTTTTTAGGGAATATTAGTGTGGGCAGCAGTCCAATAAACTGCACTCAACAGCATCCTGTTCTTGTGCTGGCAAAATACACACAGACAAGGTGCACTCAAGAACAGGCTGAGGACGAGTGTATTGCACTGGCCTCTAGAGGGCGCGCTTGTTCACCGTGTTCTGCACCTTGCAATGAACCTTTTTCATGAACCCTTTATGGCTGCACGGTCCCGCCCATTGTTCTTCGAAGGCGGGCTTTATTGAGTCGCAAACCTAAGGTAAAGCACACTCGTTTATTGTAACAATCGTTAAAATGAACCATTTTTTTTTTAAATTAATTGCGCTCATATACAGATGTGATGACATCATTACTAGCCATCGAGAAAGCGAGATAGTAAACATAATAAAGACAATTGTGAATTTAATTGGCCATTGTAGCCATTTATTTACTTTGACTTAAGAATTATCAAGTGGTGTCGATGTGCACGATGAATGAAGTGGCTTTGGAACGTGAGTGATGAATTATGTTAAATAGCAATGCGTTTGAATTGTGGGTGTGTGTGAGAGAGAAAGGGATGCATTTGCTCTTGTAATTTCGGATCACTTGATCACGCAACAGAACGCTGCATGAAGTGCAAAAGCGGATGAGACCATGTCATTGTATCAAAGTTGTTAGCACGAGAGGTGCAACAATTAATCGATGATCGAATTAATCGAAAACGATTTTGACAATTTATTCATTGTTTCGAGATCTTTAACTTAAAATTGTACTAATCCTCGCAGCAGGAAACATTCTCTCACATCTGATTTTACTTTGGAAAAGAATTGTCAGAATGTATGACTACTTTCTGACAAATTACGGACCAAACCAGTAATTGAGCTCTGGCATCTTCTTTACCAAGCCAAAGAGTGTTTTAAAAGGCCGCAGAGAAGTCGTGTAAATAAAATGAATCACTAAAAAAGTTCAAAAAGTTATTTCTGAATAACGTCTGAATGCAATTCCCCTCGTTCAGTACCGTACGTCATAGTCCAAGTTACACAAGTATATTCAATGCCCTCTTCCTGGTTCCACTTTCACTCTCCTCTGCCTGCTTAAGGCAGTGCCATTTTCCCAAAGTGACAGAAAACCACGATACAACCTGCCATATCACAAGATATGACTATTTTGGAAAATGTACACACACAAAATACATTCCAAAAATACTTTATTATACACTTCATGTCGAGAAATGATTTAGTCTTACATTTTTTTGTACTTCGTCATTTCCAAGAGCCAAAACAGACCACACACACGCAGCACGCACACAATATATTGTCTAACTGGCGTCACTGAATTCATTTATTCATGGTATTTATTAATTAATTGTAATTTTTATTGTTATCAGTCTATTCTTCCATGGTATTCTCAAGCCTGACCAGGGACCAAGTATTTCAAGTCAGCATGTGACGCGCCTATTTCAGTGATGCAATGTAACATAAATCTTACTACAGTACTGTATGGGGGGGGGGGCAGTGTTACAGGGGCACTGGCCCCCCGTTTTTGAGGTTGTTTTATAACCTGTGTGTTGTGCGGACAAACAAATTTGAAAGGTTAAATGATAAAAATGACGAGATAACATTTGTGTTTGTTTTAGTAATATATATCTATATACCTACAAGAACTAACGTTAGTTAAAAACTTTATGGAGTAAAAGAAGCAAATAAATAAATAAAATAACGCTAAAAATGACAGAACAAGTGGCACTGCAAAAAAAAACGCTAAATCTTACCTGGTAAATTTATCTTATTTCTAGTGAAAACATCTTAATGGAGTTATTTTAAGATAAAATGTTTTAAGATACAATATTTTATTTTAAGTAACTTGTCAAGTCAATTCATAGGAGTTCCATTGGCAGATTCTTTTCACTTATTTTCGGGACAAAATTGTTTTTAAAAGTCTTTTTTTTCTTTTTTTTTTACTTGTTTCGAGAAGGTCATTTTTTTTCCCCAGTGTGTAAGTATAGTACAACGGAACAAGGCCTGAAGGTTAACAAACTGCGACAAACAAGTGAGGCAAGTGCATCATTTCCCAAGTCCACTTTCCCTCTACTGTCGCTCACGTCCTGACCACAAAAAAAAAAAAAAAAAAAAAAAAAGCTCCTCTGAAGCAGCTCTGAAACTTTGCCACAATCGAACATCCCGACCCCGAAGGCATCTCTTTGCTCACACTCCTCTTTCCTATTCCTCCAATTCCACTTTACAAGCTTAAATGTCTACTTAATATGCTTTAATGCCTGCTCTTTAGAGCTGGCGAGCACTTCATCACTTTTATACACCTTTATATAACACACTGTTAACTAGCAATGCCTCACGGAACAGCTTGTCTTGCAGCTGGAAGGCGCCTGCATGCCATGATGGAGGTACCTGTTCGCCATGCACAATGAGACAGTAAAAATGTGGAGCGAGGCCTCTCCACGCCGCCAACACCGCCGCCGCCGTCTATATCAGTCGGTGCTGAATATTCATGAATCACAGTGTCATGACAGGCTCTGTAATTGGCAGCAACATTAGTAATGACACTGCCGCTATCAAGGACCTGCATATTCATGTGGCCGCTCAATATTTCCTCACGGCCGTGTTTTTTTAAAATATTTTTTTCCTTCTTTCCTTTCTTTTCCACTGCTTCTCAAAGTGGAAATGTATTCCGGAGCTGCAGGTGTCCCCGCTGACACAATCAATTGCTAAAAAAATAAAATAAAATCAGATAAATCATTTACTGTCTTTGATTAACCAAATGTATAAAATTACACAAAGCTCACATGATTGCAAATTGTGTTCAATGAATCTTGTTGCGATAGTCAGGATGCATTAAAAAAGGGACTTGAAATTTAGGTGAGCTTGCGTTGGTCCCAGCTGACTTTGGGTCAGAGGCGGGACACACCCTGGACTGGTCGCCAGACAACCGCAGGGCACAAATGGACAAATAACCATTCCCACTCACATTCACACCTACGGACAATTTAGAGCACAGGTGTCAAACTCGAGGCCCGTGGGCCAGATCTGCCCCACCACATCGCTTTATGTGGTCCACTAAAGCAAATAAAGTGTGTCTACTTCATGTTTCTTGCTAAGTAGGTTTGGGGTTTTTTCATGCAATTTTCCTTCACTTTTATCACATTTGACAAGTATATTTTTCACCAAATCCTTTTTTAACATAAAGTGAACAATACCTGTATATTCAATATTTGTGTGCCACAATGTTCCATGACTTCGTATTTCAAATAAATTTTTTTGGTAACAATATTGCCGGGACAATAGCGTCTAGGAAACAATAAGGTGGCGTGACAATACATTTACAATTTTCATAGTCATAAGGGCCCACTGAGGGAAAGTATGATGTGACCCGCGACAAAAATGAATTCGGCATTCCTCATTTAGTTTTCAGTGAACCGAACGTGCTTGTTTTTGGAAGCACTCGGAGAAAATGTACACAAGCATGGGGAGAGCATGCAAACTGCACACAGGAAGGCCAGAGCCCAGATTAGAACCCTTAGCTGGTTGGTTAATGCTGCTCCATCACTCTTACTGGGTAGACTGGTATGTTTACAGTGCGCCCAGCAAAATGCAGCAGAATTCATTGTGTTTTGGAAATGACTAATCCAATCCTAAAGTGGCCAAAGATGGATGAAAAGGGAATTGGGTTATTGGGCGCACATGTTGACAAAGGAATTCTGAATGACAAATAGAAATATTTGATCATAAGTTATTGACTGGTTATGCTATTTCTTGGCCACATTAAGCATTGGACTTGTAACTTAAAGTTCTAGTTGTATTGCACGGCCACTGTTAGAGGACGTTTACATACATTTCAATGTTTTCATTGTTCGAATGCATTCAATATGGAGGCCTGAGATGAAGAAAGTGGGTTAAAATCACACATATTGAATTCTGTGCGCAAACTTGGATGTGTGGCTTGTGCTGACTACAGCCTGTTCGCGAGAGTGACTTTATCTTCTCTAATTAGTCTCTTTTTTGGGGGGGGGAAGATGTGACTCATTTTGCAGCCACATTGGAGCGAAGAGGCGAATAAATAAGCAACTGCCGTATTGTAACAATTCTGTATGGAAAAATACTTAATTCATTTTTCTGAAATCCATCACGAGGCATATGGAGACTTACGCATAACAATGAAACACATTTATTAATATATATGTCCCCTGAAGTCATGTGACAATGAAACGGATGACTGCTTTTGTGAAATGCATGACTGCATTTTTCTGGTGCGCATGGAGGAGGTGGGCCTGCTCCAAAACATGGGGGATGCCTCCAAGGAGGAGCAACGAGGGAGTTTGTATGCACTGCAGAAGTTTAAATTTATTCCACTTGAATAGTTTGAACGGGTATATATGCACCAGAAATATAAATGCTGTAACACTTTGTTTTACTCCATTTTCAATGTACAAACAAGGCCCATTCCTCTCCAATATTGTCCACAAAGCTGTCTAAGACTGTGTTTAGTGAGCGCCTCTCCTTTGCCGAGATAATCCATCCACCTCACAGGTGTGACATGTCACCCATTGAGAATGTTTGGGACACTGCGGATTGGTCCAGATTGCTGCCAATATCCAGCAAATTGGCACAGCCGTTGAAGAGGAGTGGCCAAACGTTCCCACAGGGCACAATCGACAACCTGATCGACTCGACCCGAAGGAGATGTGTTGCGCTGTCAGAGGCAAAAGGTGGTCACCCTGACCCACGGAATGTATGGAATTATGAATATTGTAGGCGGCACGGTGGCCGACTGGTTAGAGCGTCTGCCTCACAGTTCTGAGGACCAGGGTTCAATCCCCGGCCCCGCCTGTGTGGAGTTTGCATGTTCTCCCCGTGCCTGCGTGGGTTTTCTCCAGGCACTCCGGTTTCCTCCCACATCCCAAAAACATGCATGAATTGGAGACTCTAAATTGCCCGTAGGTGTGAATGTGAGTGCGAATGGTTGTTTGTTTGTATGTGCCCTGCGATTGGCTGGCAACCAGTTCAGGGTGTACCCCGCCTCCTGCCTGATGACAGCTGGGATAGGCTCCAGTACGCCCGCGACCCTAGTGAGGAGAAGCGGCGCAGAAAATGGATGGATGGATGAATATTGTAATGACTCTAATGAATATGACTCCGTAGGAGCAAACCCACCGTGTTGCAATGAAACTGTAGTCGAAAATCACACATTTTACAAAGGGTCTAAAGCGCATTGCCTTTTCCTTTCTTGACACGGTCGCAAGCCGAGTTAAGGACATTCAACTTCCAGGTGAAATTTAAATCTTAGATGTAATTTAACATTTACAGCGAAACTTAATTTGTCCAACTGTTCAGTGTTTCAGTACTTTTTGCACAACTTACTGTTCTCTAACAAGGAGCTGAATGTTAAAATACTGGATATAACTGGGTTTTTTTGCGTGTTTTTTTTTTTTTTCCTCCCAACTTCTTCCATCCACTTCTATAGCTTTCTGTGACTCTTCCGGTCTCTCTCTAACACTGTTCCAGCCTGCTCATGACACTGAGCTCGCTGGCCACTTCAAGTTTTGCCATTCAGCTTCTTGTTAGAGAACATTAAGTTGTGCAAAAGGCCAACTGAAGTCCACCTGTAAAGGTTATAGTGGATTTAAGGATCATCCTGAAACTTCACACCAAAGCCAAATATCCCAAACTTTTTGTGAGTAGTGTGTCTCACGTGTATGAAAATACTTCATCATTTACATTTAAGCAAGTGTAACAACATGAGCTTTCATAGCTTAAAGACCGGGTGACCCATTAATATCTGACATGGAAATGAGTGTTATGGAATTTCTCTTAAACTGCCTTGATCAATGAAGCAGGAAATTTCCATAAGCAGCCCTTGGAAGTCTTCAGGCCGAGGCCCAAGCCTCAAAACCAAGACAAATGTTTTGCGCTCCTCCTGTGATTGAGAGCATCCTCTTGTGGGCACCATTACATAGTAAATCAATTATCTATGCTACGAGTTGGAGGCTCCCACAGTGCCTTTACCTTCTTTATTTGCCCGGGTTGGATGGGGTTTCCTAATCCTCAATTATTCTTCCTCTCAAAAGCGAGACAGACTTACAGACCATCAGGGAAAGAAGCGCCTCGTCGGCAAAGTGAAGGGCTCAAGTGTTTAAGAAGCCATGAAAGTCATATGACTTCCCTCAAATATGCGCACAACTGTGCAGAGTAAAAGCAATGTGTTGCTTTTTTTAACCGCGTTTTCCCAAGGATGAGCTCGCTTATTGCGATTCCAGCTGTCAAAATGCAGGAAAATGATTGTGGGTTTTAACCAATGGAATATGTATGGCCCGCCTCAATATTCCCTCTCATCGTGAATATGAGAGCGTGCATTTGAATAGCGCGCGATCCGTCGCAAAGATTTGGGACAATAAGTCTCCAAATGTTGATGCGCTTCGCTTGGGATCTCCAAACTGGCCGTGAGCGAACCGCACCATTTCTCATCAACCCGAGCGCACCCGGCTCATTCGCGGAGGAGTCCGATATCCGCGCAACGCCGTGGTGAAATTGGATTACAAACAGGTAAATGCTTCATTTTTTCTCCGCAGCTGACACTTATCCGCCAAATTCCTGGTCCCCGTGGTCATATTGCTTTATTTACCCGCCCGTGTTCATTTTTCACTTGGTGGGGGGAAGGCAGTGACTGCTGTCGTGCCTTGAATGACTGCCTGACGCAGAGTTTTCCTTGTTCTGCATTCAAGGAATTCTTTCAACCCCGAAGAAATCGTAGTTGTCCCTAGTTTGGTGAGAGATAAAAGAGAGATAATATGCAAAAGCTTTTTGTTGTTGTTGTCTACAAATACTTGGGTCTATGGAGTGCCTGCCAACCATTAAGCAACCAAGTAAATCTTAAGTCATCTGCCTATTTCTGTAAATGTCTGTGACCGAGCTGTTCTGTATTTCTGCACCACTGTTATGCAACAGTGGGGCTCATTTGCATAATACCACCACCCCACTCAGAGTTTCTGCCCCCGTGACATGAGCGGCTATGCTGAATGAAGATCCGGAGCCATTTTCAAGCAACTACACTGTTTGAAACACTATCCTGCTTAGGCACTTGCGTGCAGCTGCCCTTGCTCCCCCACGGACTCAACATCCACGCTGGAAGGTTAGTGGACCTGAAACCACAGATTAGCATTAGCCAACAGCCTTAGCTTATGATAAGCAGCACACTTGATTGCGAGGTGTTGTTGTTGTTGATGTGGGGGTATGTGTGTGTTGATGCCAATGCACCACATGCACACAGTGTATTGAATGAAGTGCTGCCTCCATGAGTTAAAATGATTTTCTTTTCTTTACAAGTGCTTTCCACACTCTGGGCTCTGCTTCTGCAAGTAGGAGCAAGCAGCCGGCTGTAGCGCATACTCGCTGGCGAGATTCAGCCTACTGTTGTGCAGACACTTGCTGGTGAGATGAGAGGCAGCCTATGATGTGAAAAAAAAGACCAGGATGCGCACACTCGCCAGTGAGATCCAGCCTGCTGCTAGACATACACTTGTTGGTGAAATGACAAGAGGCAGCTGGTGATGCAGCAAAAGAGACAGCAAAACGGCGTCTAGAAGGTGCACGCTAGCAGGGGAAATCCGACATGGTGTTTTACACGTATTCACTGGTGAGATCGAGCCCCCTGCCACGCATACACTTACTCAGATAAGCTAGCCCACGAGCAACGCCAAAGAGAAGATGGTCATACACCGTCCTGAACAGGTACAAACGGCAGTGGGAGCCAGCCCGCTGTTACACGTATTCGCCTGTGAAATTCAGCTCACTGTTAACACTTGCCGGTGAGATGACAACAGGCAGCCTGTGAATAGTCATGGCTGGGTTATTGGTTTCAAGGTATACCACGGTTTTCAAAAGTCACTGTCTCAAAACCGCCACGAATTTACGGAACATTGCATCACTTGGGCCTCAGAGGAGAGCCCGACCCTGATCTGCTCTGTATCCTGGCTTTGAATCGACTTGTCACTAGGGTTGGGCATTATTTGTATATGGGCGATTGTGGTCCGGATTTCGGTTCCGGATTTTGATTCCGATTCGAAAAGATTATCGATTCAAATTCTTTTAGGGGGCTGGGTCCCAAAGAAGTTTGCATGGTTTAAATAAGGGCTGTCCAAAATATGAACATCCGTTTTCTTAGCAGCCCGCAGCATAGACTAAAATGAACATTTGACTCAGGGTTCTTTATAACCAGTATCAATATCAAACCTATGAACTAAAAGGCAATGTGTGTGGCACTATCCCAATTGACTTAATATTCATTAATTGTTTCAAGTTAAATATAGCATCGTTAAAATCGCGACTGTTTTCTCACGTCAAATGGTTTATATGTGCAGGTTTTAACTTGACTTCCTGTTTTAAACATGTAGCCTTTTACTTTGAAGGGTCCACACCGGTGAAAACGAAAGTAAAATTAGACGGCAAGAAAAAGAGTAATGAACAGAACCACAGGGTCTGTAAAACTTTGATTCCTTTCCCTACCCACCGATGAGGCACAAAGTTAGTGTTTGGAATACTGTGGGACAACGTTTATGTGAATTATGTCTCAATTCATTGTGATGTAAAGTTGCTAGTTTGACCTTTGGCGAAGTTTTAGCTCAATGATAAGCTTGTAATGCGACTGTTTCTACTTTCTTTCCATCTATCCATCCGTTTTCTTTACGGCTTATCCTCCCTCGGGTCGCGTTTATATGTACCCTGTGATTGGCTGGCAACCACTTCAGGGTGTACCCTGCCTCCTGCCCGCAGTTAGCTGGGACAGGCACCGGCATACCCGCGACCTTAGTGAGGATAAGCGGTACAGGAAATGGATGGAGATATGAAGTTCCTCGGGGTGTAGGCTGAGGGTTGGAGGGGGAGGGAGCATGTCAGACTTCTACACGTCACAAAAACCTCCATTGCACGATATAATCTTATTCCAAGTGTTGCATTGAGCCGACTGGTCATTTACTGTATTTCTCTATATTTTCTAAGGAACAAATCATTGTACTGTTTGTTGTGCTACATTCTGATTATATTTAGAACATTTATATTGCTTCATTTCTTTTTACGTTGACTAATGTAGCTACAGAGTGCGTTCAATGCATTATATGTCTCCCTTGAGTCATGAAATGATCTCACACCAACAGAGCATACACTGTACGTTCCCCTCCGCCCCTCTTTACCTGTGGATTGTTCCAGACAACTCACCCGAGTTCAAGCTGAAATGTCACCATTTTCTGTTGCTTCTCACCACATTTGAGGAATCTCATTATTCACAGCTTGTGTTTTTCTTTTGGAGCCTTATTTTTTTCCATCTGTATGAACATAGCGGGGTCCTGGAGGTGAGCAGCGGAGGAGACCAATTAGGGAGATTGCGGCTTGACAGTAAATGTAGGCTACAATATCTTAGCCTCCAAAATCTAAATTCTATCAGAGTCACCAATCCCAAAACTCGATTAACAAAAGAGACACTTGCAGTCAGTGCCATAGGCAAATAACAATGAGATATTTAATGGAGATTATTAAATAGAAGGCTATGAAGACTAATGGGGGTGTATAATTTAACATTGCCCCCAGTGGACTACTACAACACACGCTCACCTGCAATATTATTTTTGGCAAGATATGCATATGCTCTCGGTCCATTTATTCAATGTGTCATATTTATGTGTTACCTATTGCACCATTCTGCTTATTACAACAGTGACACCGAAATAGGAGTTCAGAACATTCAGAGAGCTTTTCACACCTCGAACAGAGTGATACCAAAGTTTTCATGTCACTATCTTATATGTTTACCCTTGCTGGATTGCTGGTCTCTAGATTGTATTTATGTTGACGTGTTCATATTTCTCTATAAGAGAAACTTAAAGATGTGTTAAGACCGCCCTGTAATGTGAAGAGGTTTAGTTGCTTCACTGTCTTTGTCTGCTGCGTATATGTAAAAAAAAAAAAAAAAAAAAACACACTTTCAGTCGTATTTTCCACCATTTCAAGTAAAAAAAACTCGCCATCCAAAATAAATAACGATGCACCAATTAACGGAGCGTTTGAGTGAGTCGAGTGTTTGCTCCATATTTATACTTAGTTATTATAATTGTCCCTACTTTCATTTTCTATAGCACTTGTCCTCAGCGACATGTGTGACTGGAGCCAAACCGAGCTGACCCAGATCTTCTGACTGTGAGCCAAAAGTGGCGAACACTTACGCTCCACGCTAGCCATGATTAAAACCAGCAATTTAGTTCGACTCAGCAGCTCGGGACAAAATAAAGTTTTGTCTTATGTGACATTAAATGAGACAAATTCCACCACAGTAACGAAGTTTCTTTTGTTAATTCGATTATCGACCAGTATAGTTTCAGAAAATTCTGATGGTAAAACGAGTATGATGTTTGTTTTAAAGCATGTAAGCCAAGTAAGACCCCAAAAAAGTCTTTCTCCCGAGCCCTCCCACCATCATTTTCTATCTGCTGTCATTTCTCAGCTCATATAGCCGAGCACGCTGTAAACCTTTCCCTCGATAAAGGCGTCGGAGTTGGGAAGATGGAGAAGTTCAGGCGAATGGCAGTAAACTTTACAATCACCTTTGGGCTGTTCAAGTGCGAGGTAAAGGAAGAGCGCGCCACGGCATCGCTGCAGCGGCGCCACTCTGCTTGCTCTGGAAGACTTGGCTGAACTCCGGGGCCTTGATTTGATTGGTGCAGCCTTGAATCATAAGCTTTAATTGCACCTGACATTTAAAGCTTCTCTCTGGTATTTAAAGCAGTGTACAGGTGTGGCTCGTTACTGAGAGGGGAGGGAAAATGAGGGGTGCGGCGGTGTGTGTGTGTGTGTGTATGTATGGGGGGGGGGGGGGGTCATGTTAGGATTTCTATCATTGCTGGCCTGTTGAAGTCATCACAGTGCCTGTCGCGTCCCGAAACGACACCTTCGCTTGCAACAAAAGGCGCTCGTGAGTCCATATGGTCGTTCGAAACACACTTCAATGGAACATCACGACAATGTTGACTTAAGATGAGTGCAGACATTCTACTATCAGCCGTATAACTGAGCTGTGTCTGTTTTCAGAATTCAATAATCACATTCAAATGTATGCTCAATGGGAGTCAGCACACATGCCGCCATTTAAAGTGCTTGCGCGATTGACCCCAAATACATTTCAGCTACTCTAGTGGGCTTTTCCGGACATTTTGTGTTTGTTTGTTTGTTTGTTTTCTAGCAGAAGCCTGATGGTTTTGTGCTAACACTGACTGCTATTTGGAACTTTTCATACTCCCCCCACCTTGGCTAAGACCCCAGTTCCATCTGAAGAAAAACAACCCCACAACACGATGTTACCACCACTATGCCTCACTGTAGGTCTGGTGCTCTTTTGCTGATGAGCAGCATACCTTTTGGAATTATGGCCAAAAAGTTCAACCTTGGTTTCATTGGACCAAAACTCATCTTGCCACCAAGTTTTTTGGCAGACTTTGTGATGGACCTTTATATACCAATGCGTCTCAATAAATTAGAATATCGTAGAAATGTTAATTTATTTATGAGTTCAACTCAAACAGTGAAACTCATGTTGTAGAGCTTCATGAAAAATACTTTTCAGACTGACAAAAAGGCTAATGAATAGCATTGATGGTAGTGGTATTTTTTAAAAAAAAAGGCTATTAAAACCCAGTGTATCAACAAATGTAGACAGACAATATAACAATATTCACAAGCATATATTCTGCAATCCTCTGTCAAAAACGACTAATATTACTCCAGCTTACTGAGTCATATACAGTAGTTGTGAAACTCTCCTTCGTTTATGTCCGCATGACTGTGTAATACTGCCCCCCGGTGGCCAAGTCACACACATTAGAAGATGCACAAACTGTTTAATTCTTTCCATTCTATTTAATGATGTTATTGCTATATGTTTATATAAAGTCAAATACTATAGAGAGCTAGTTTCCTCATTAAAAAAAAACAAAAAAAAATACATTACACGTTTTTATTGTGTTTTTTTTAGGGTTGGGGGTGGAATGGATTAATGGCATTTACATTTATTTAAATGGAGAAAGATGATTTAAGAGATGCATGTTTTGAGTTATGGAACAAATTCAACTCGTATCTCATGGTACTACTGTCTAAGGTATTATTTGACCAGAGCATCCTGCCCACATTCTCTTTTCATGGGAAAGAATTGTACATTGTTCGTTCCAAAGTCTGAATGAGAACGACTGAGTGTACTGTACACACGTGTGTGTGTGTGTGTGTGTCTTAATCGTGGTGAGTAATATGAAGATGTAGATGAAAGCACGCTGTGCCTCACATGACTGTGTAATTGCAGTCTATGCGAGCGTAAACACATTTTTTTCTTTTTCTTTCTTTCTTTTTTTTTTTTTTTTTAAACAAATAATAGCCAGTAGGCATTGCGTTGCAATCGGTCCCAGGATCCATGTGACTGCGGGCAATGTGTGCCTTGTGTTGGCATCAGAAAAACAAAGCATATGTTGATTGTTAGCCAGGGTGTACATAGCATGTCCTGTTCACTCAGGCTCTCCCTCGTAGCGGCAAACTCCCAACTTTGTTTCTCTAGGCTATCTGTCAGACCTCATTTAGCATTTGGGGACATGTGGATTCCCATGTACTGCAAAAAGGCAACAGACTTCACAGCGGCTACGGCTACTATCTGACCACTGATCTGTCAGCCGCATTCGTTTAGCTGGAGTGAGGTGGGTGGTGGTGGGGAGTGGGTGGTGCTCAAACCCACCACTTTTGAAATCTTATTGTAATAAATATTTTCATAGTATGGATGGACTTTTTTAATACATGCAAAAAATTAATACACAATTAGAGATATATTGACATATTGACATGCTATTTTACAATAAGGGTATTTTGGGTTTTTAAATTGTTTGTTAACGCTTAAACCACCTCAAGTGAAATCATCTATGGTTATAAGTCTTTAAATAAGAAAAGCAAAGTTATTCCCTGCTAGCCATATTGTGAGCCCACATTGAAGCTCATTTATGATACTTCTTACACTTGACAATAGCACAACTGTCACGTGACCAACGTGCAGTCTAGTGTTGTTAAACTGAATCAGTTTCTGAAATGATTGGTTCTTTGAGCTTGTTTTTCATACCCAAAAAAAAAAATGCAACTCACAGTGCTGACACTTGGACTTAGAACGCTAGAGTGTTTTAATGTTTATCATGATAGTGGTACTAAATATTTTTTTTCTAGGTGGTACTTGGTGTGAAAACTTTGACAATCGTTGCTGTAGAGATACAATTATCCATACAAATCCATATATTTTTTACAATCAAGAGTATGAAGTGTTACCCATTGTTCAACAATTACCAAGCTATGAATTATTTTTGGCCTTGCATGTTTGTTACATGATTATAGAATGTTTTTTTTCTAATAGTTTATTTGGGGGAGAAGGGAAAAAGAAAAAAAAACAACCTCTAGTGTATATTTAATTTCTGCTACAGCTGTCTCCTCCTTAGCTTTTCCCATATGCAAGTGGGGACATTATGGCAGTGACATTTTCTGTCCTGACCTTATTTAGCGGGGATAGGGCTTTGACTGCTCGGGTTCATCTCCTCGGGATTATTGGAGCCATCACGGTCAGATCGTCGCAAGTGTGCGAGACATGCTCGGGCCTCAGACGAGCTTTGAGAAATAGCAGATTGTGAAAGGCGGATGCATGAAAATTGTGCAACAGGCATCATATAAGGATGGAATTTATTAAGGCGCGCTGGATCAAAACATGTATGGGACTCGTGCGTTTCGGTACATGGAAGAGTGTCGTTCTTGTGTAATTGACAAAAATATCTGTGTACCTGTAACGATTTAATTGGCCGAGTCAGCCCAGCCAAGCGTCTCCGCTTCTATGACTGGGAGACATTAAATTCATTGTCATTACGCTCCCTGTTATTCTGCAGCATTTTGTCTGGGCTGCAGCCCCTTCCTCTCACTCCACTGAGCTTTGTACCTCCAGGAGGGTGCGGTGGACAGGCGGGCGGGCGGGCGGGCGGGCGGGCGGGGTGTGAGCCCAGCCGAGGTAGGGACGGGACGGGTGGGAGCGAGCGAGGGGGAAACAAGGGGAGGGAAGAGGATGCAAGGAGGGGCCGTGTGTCCTCCAGGGAGCTTTGATGCTCATCTCGCGCCGCGCCATTTTGGCTTTCTAATTGCTGAAGGTAATTATCGTCATCATCGTTGTTATCCTCATCGGGATGTCAGCCGCTGCCGTTCATTCATAAAAAAAATAAATATTTTTTTTTAAATAAAAATCCCGCCGCACTAACCCTGGTATTACTGACATTTAAAGACGATGCAAAGTGAATTCAGAGATTGGTTTAGAAATTCTTCATACATATCTGAAAGTAGGACTCTCAATCAATTAAAAATTTTAATCGCGATTGATCACATGATTTTAATGGTTAACTCCCAAATTTATCGTACATATTGGATCTGTTCTAAATGTACAAAAGAAGTGTATTTTTCAAGTTTTTTAATATTGTCATCAACATAACAATAAGCTTACCGTATGCAAATATATTTATTATTGCAACATTTTAAATTCAAGCCCAACCACATACTGAAAAACTGTTACGATACTGTACTAGACTTTACTTTTTACTGTAACTGTAAAACTAAAAGCACAACAAAAAGAATTACACACACTGTGAGTGTGCATTTAAATACCACACGCTCTTCAATTGCCAGCTTAATGCTAACATAACATGTAAAACCCTATTCACGGGCTAACAAAAATTAGCACTGATATAGGAAGAATCAAATATGTTCAAATAATGAATAATGACACACAAATGCTGGAGGAACACATACAGACAGATACTTTAACAATACTCTCATGCCATATATCCTTCCTACTTTGTGAAAAATGAGTCATATTAATGCAGTCTAATTGCAACTCTCTTCTTCATTGGTGTGTTATCTGCACTGGCCCTCAGAGGCCAGGGCGCACAAAGCAGGAACAGCACACTGAAGGCACACATACTGTAGCAGGCGCAGTGCAATGCCAATTGTGGCATTTGCATTAAATAAATGAGTGCTGTTAAAGGGAATTTGCGTTAACGCGTTAATTTCAATGTACCTAGTTTGAAGACTGAGAACGTACGTAGTGCTCAGTTGTGGTTTTCAACATTTGCGTTTTTCAGATTTGTGGGGCATGGCTAAAACGGGCAGAGTGACGCACTTTGGAGTCGGGCATGAGTCGCCACTGCCCCACTGTAGAAGAACGTGAGCGCCTTCGTTGGCATCGGTGGCTATCCTGAGCAATCGCTCGTTACTTAGTAATAATTATTTGGCCTAGCTGTACCACTACAGCGCGCAGCAATGCATTTTGTTTGGATGTCGCAATTTGCAGAACAGCTCGGTGTCGTTATTTAAATTCCCGTGGGTTTTGTATTTCGTGTCATTCAACTACTGTAAGATGTCGCAATGCAAAGCATTGCGCAAACGTTGTGTTCGTATTACTGCACAACTCGTGGACACTTTCTCTATTGCTTGATGACTCTCTGAACTTATGTGTTATGTCCTTGTTTGCTATCGTAGGCTACTCAAGTGGCTCCAACTACCGGAGGCATAGACGCTGTTGTCCAATAAAAATGATTCTGATTCTGATTCTGCCTTGCAAATGACTCGGTGGGATATATTCCAGCCACTGGAGGCTTTAAGCGGATCCATATTTGCGACTCAAACATGTAGGGATGTGTATGTATAAGAACGATGCTCGACGTAGCGGTACTTGATTGACAGCTGACCGGTGAGCTGGGCGTGGTTTTAGCGCATGCGAAAGCAGAGACAATGGCTTGATTTTTCCCAATTTTGAAGCCTCATTTAACATATTTGGCGTCCACTCCTTTCTCTGGGCTGTCAAATGTACAGTTGATACCGTATTTATTTTCATTTTCTAGGGTCTTAAATGTTGTATAAATGCTCCTGTGTGGCAATCTGTGACCGAGAGCTGTGTGGGATCATTAGGAAGCTCAGCAATCACCAAGAAGACACAAGCTTTACTCTCTACGTGTGTGTGCGTGCATGTGTGTGTGCTCAGCACATTAATGGTCACATTCACCCTACAGAGATGAAGAACAGGATTCTAAGCTCTTCCTAATACATCATGGCAGGGTGCATACTCTTGTATGTAATTCATTCTAAAATGTGGCCTTTAAATCTGTTGTTTTCCTGTTTTTTTTTTTTTTACTTTTGGCTTGGAATTTATATATTTATTTCCCACAGTGGGGGCAAATGGCTTCCAGCGCGCCGTAGCATTCAGCAGAGCCCCACCAGCTAGCCGGCCTCAAGTCGCTCAAATGTAAAATAAATCAGGGCACAAAAGGGAGCCTCCTCATTCCAGCAAAGGAGCAACCAAACAAGGAGGGACTTGAACTACCTTGGCAATAACAAATAGAAAGAAAGTCACCCCAGACACCAACATTAAAAGTGATTAATCATCTCTGTTCTCTCTTTACTTTTCAAACAGAGGGATTGTCCGGCTATAAATCTTCAAAGATGTACATAAGAATCACTTCCTAATGAAACCGGGCTTTGTTCATTTGTCACCTTTAGACCCTTTCATTTAAATTACAAAACTTCTGACCTTGTGACTCTGAATATAGATCTCTGCTATTTTAGAGCTGAAGAGGAATTAATCCATAAATCTTGATAGTAAGCATTCCGTGGTCATTAAAAAGATTCCACCACCGACGGCTCTTTTGCTAACAAAGCAGATCAGCTGTTGTCAGGAGCTGTTTACCTTATTGAAAAAAAGCGATTATGGGGGAGTGGAAACACTTGTGTGACACTGTTATTTGATTAGTTGGCCTTTTTGTCATGCACTTTTTATGTCTTATTTGTTGACAGAGACGTGTTTGAAACATACAGTGGAGCAAAATGATTCATACCCTGTCTGTATTTTGAGTTACATCTGTTAAAGAGGCATCCCTTACTGCGAATGACAAAAGGAAACGCTAAAAGTGATATTGATGGTTTTATTTTTTTAGGCTTTTTTTTTTTTTTTTTTTTTTTTAGCTTTTAGATAGATAGATCGTCACTTCGAGTTGATTTTTTGTGTGTGCGTCTGACCAAGGAAGTTCTGTAAGTAAGTAAGTGTAATGCCCTGCCGCCGGTGTACTTTTAGCTGTTTATTGAATGGTAAAAAGTGTGAAACACAAATATACAAAATAAGAACTCGCAACGAGCTGCTGTAGGCCACAGCTCACCCCAGAAGATCGCATGCGGATTAACCGGCCAACCCGACTCAAACTCCTCATGGCATTCACTAGGCCACACCCCTTAAAGGCACACATCCAGTACTGTACACGAATACTACGATAGTTATTACAGTTTATAAAACCAGTTGATGCATTTACGTTCTCTTTTATTATGTTTATGTTCTTATCAAATACAGTGCTATTATTCTAACTCACCCAAAATTGGTGGTTGTTTTTAGGGGCTGGAATGGATTAATGGCATTTGAATTGATTTCTGTGGGAAAATATTGAATTTATCTTATTTCCAATGCGAAAACATTTTACTGTACGTATTTTAAGACAGTGTTGACTGTTTTTTCTATATTTTCAGCAAGACAGAAAGATTTTTCGATAAGATTCTTATCACGTCAATTCCTACGAGTTCCACTAGCGGATATTTTCACTTAATAGAAGACATACAAAATGTTGTAAAATAAGTACAGAATGATGTTTTCACTTGAAAAAAGATACATCTGAGTTTTTCCAGTGATACGAGTAAGTCGAGTCACAAGCTTGATCATGGAACAAATTCAACTTTAAGGTACCGCTGTAGATGATCCAAGTGAATAAAAAATGTTTTTTTAAAAATGAGCCTGGCGTTTGAATCGTTTCGGGTTGACTCGATGTAGTTGTTTATGTGATGCATCTCCTCCTTATTCCCACATCCTTTGGCTTTTCCGGAGCAGCAGCTCTCCTTCTCCCCGGTGCGGGAAGGTAGACGTGAGGGGCGGTTGGCGGGGCCGCGGCGCTCAGGCCAAAGGGCCGCTGCGGCTTGAAGTGCGCTCCTTGTGTGGCCAGAGCAGCCATCGCGCTGATGCAAAGTGACAGGGACAGATGTGACATATCGGTTCCGACACACTTCCATACCACCAGTCACAAGCTCGGGGTGACTCACATCCCCCTGCTCTGGTCCTGTCCCCCCGCTGCAGGACAACACGACGATGCTCCAATGAACCTCGCCGTCGCCCGCACTGCTGCCAGGTATGGGGCTGCCACAGCCAATTACACTGAAGTGCTGCACCTAGTGGAGAGGGCAGAGCCGCAGACTGGGGAAGGGGGGAGGCTGCAGAGGGGTGGGCAGGACGGGGTTCTGGCGAGTGCTCTGCAGGGATGTGATCACAGGTAAATCCAACAAAAGCCGAATCCGTCTTTTCCTCCCCTCGCACCAGGGGCCCGCCGCCGCTTACTCACAGCTAGTTTGCACACAGTCATTGGCTGTCTAACGTAGAGGCTTTTAATATTTCATAAGCGTTTTTATGTGGTGGAGAGAGCCGCTTCAGGAACATAAGACGGAATTAGCTAACTCCAAATGGCCTTACTTATCTTTTAAATGTCATGCATCGGTCCGGCTTTGGGAGAATAAAGCAGTTAAGGGTAAAAAATTGCATTCTGAATCATTTCATGAATAACTGAGATTTGAGGATCTCAACACATGACCACCCCCTGATGTTTTAAAAGACGGAAGCACGCCTCTTGAAGGAGACGGCTCACTTTAAAAGTGGGAGAGGAGGGCCCCACATGGAGGGGGATTAGATGGAAAGGATAATAACAGGAAAACATTTTTTTGTCTTTCTCTTTATTTCCTTGCAGAAATATACTCGCTGCCTCGTCATTACATACACCTGCACACTCGGATTCATTCCAACCACAGTGAAAACCAGTGCGATACATTGTCTGCCCACTGCAGGGATTTTGGTTGTACAGAGGTCTCTTCAAATGTTAGTGACACAACTTGAGAGTTTTTCGAGATAGGAGCCATCATTTGGCCGTTTTTGATCTTTTTCTTGCGAGCAAAAACCTGCCATACGAGCGCTGTATGGTGGCAGTGAACACAACTTAACTCAGTTTGGCTGATAGTGAAATATTCCTTGAAAAGAAAACAAAATAGTGTCATGGTCTGTGTTTTGGTTTGGGTTTTGTTTAGTTTTGTTCCATGTTTTCCTGTGTTCCATATTTGTCGTGTGCTCATTAAGTTGTTGTGTCCACCTGTTCTCGTCTGCTTTGTGTCGACCAATCAGCTCTCTCCAGCCACTCATGTCTTGTCCAGGTGTTCCTCGTTGTCTCGTCTATCTGTTTGTATTTAGTTCCCTGGTTTCTTTCACTTCTTGTCGGTTCATTGTCGTTGTCACATGTCTCTGCCATGTCATAGTCGTCAGTTGTCTTTATCATTGTGGTATGTTATTGTCAGGTGTCATTTTCCCTTTCTATTCCACGTCTTACTCACAGGTCATAGTTTGTTTCCAGTTTTAGATATTCGAGTGTTTCTTTGTTACTTTGATTTGATTGGTATCTGTTGTGGGACTTTGTTTAGTTTTCCCTTTTTGAAGATTAAATATTATTTTGAGACTCCCGCACTCCTGCCTTGCCTCCCTGCTTCCCTGCAATTGGGTCCACCATGTTCTTGCCTTGCGTTACTCGCCCTCGCCTTAACCACGTACGTGACAAATAGGGCTTCAAGCTGTGAATTGGCCCCTCCTGTTGAACTAAACATTACACAAAGAGAATTTGACCTTACATATTCAAAACAACCACATAACTTTGCCTTAAAGTCTACTAGCTTAATGCTAAAACACAATGGGAAACACCATTAATGAGCTATTTACAACTAATATCAGGGAGTGAAAACTCTTGGATGGATATTTGAACACAAACTTTGGAGAAACATACACGTCTTCTTTATCCTTTTGCAAAGAGACAACTAATAGTACTTAAGTTGAGTCACGTCAACTCTTCTTCAATTGTGTCTTGCGTGACTGAATTATACTGCCCCCCGGTGGCCAAGTCGCAAATGCCAATGAATTAATCACAATGCAAAAACTAAATTATTTACATTCTATTTAATTATTTTATGACTACGGTATATGGTAGTTTTAAGGTTTTATATGTTCCTTGTAAAAAGCGAATCGGAGAAATGGCATTTCCATTTATTTCAATGAGGAAAGATGATTTGGGGGAGTGTTTTGAGTTCGCCGCAAAGAGTGAATTACGCTTGTATCGCAAGGCACCACTTTACTTTCAAATTTCGTCACTGCCATAGGAACAGAACTCTGTGGTACACTGAGAACCCACTGTCTTTGGATGTCATTTGAATGTGCAGATGTTGCCGGTTCGATTTCCAGCTAGTGCCTCAACACTCAGTCGCTGGGTAAAAAAAAATTGGTGGGTTGCATCCACAGTCAAAATGATGCCCAAAAAAAATGAAGCGTGTGGCTCACTGTGAGGACCGCTGATGGGACAACCACCTCACGTTGAAGTCTCATTCTGTCTCTTTCTCACTTTCGGCAATCTTACATGTCAAATTCTAAGAAGTTAGCATGTCATTCCTCTTCTTGACCTCATTTGCTGTCCTCGCGGTCTCTTTTTGATATGCGATCTCATTAGGTGCTATGGCTCTTCAACGCCGACATTAACAAACATTTGCCTTCCACAATTTTCAAAAGAGTCCCTCAGTCAGTGCCACTGGGCTCGTGTGTGACACAAACAGGCGAGAGGGAAATTAGGTATGTCTGTTTCCTATTAATTACAATCCTGGGAAGTCTCCCATGGACACACTAGGGCCACTCTATTACGGAGAGAGGGGGCGTTCGCTGATAAATTAATAATCCGGCTTGTCGCCAGGCACAGATGAATAGCCCCTGGTGATTGATGCTGTTTTCTTTCATAGGGCAGGAATTTGATGTCAGAGCCAAATGTGTTATCAATGCCACGGGACCTTTTTCCAACGCGCTTGGTAAAATGGATGATCAGAAGAACGCCGACATCTGTCAGCCCGGTGCCGGGGCGCACATCGTCATCCCGGGCTATTACAGGTAACTAACGGTGGGCACCTACGTCTCTGTCACTGTCCCTCTGTATCAGCCGCTGCTTAGCGCCGTCGTCTCACCAGTTCATTAGCAACGTTCCAGGAGAGGCTCCTGATCACAACTACAAGGGAGCGTCCACCAGCTCTTCTGGAATGTTGAGCTCAACGCAGGCTTTTAATGGAACCGAGGTGTCGAGCTCCACTTCATTGTTTAATAGATGCCAATGCAAAAAGCTACGTCTGTGTTTCGTACAAGGAGAGCCCTGAGTAATGAGCTAACCTCCACACAGGAGCTCGTCATCACCGCTTGTTTGTTCACGGGATTTAGCAGGAACCGCTTAACTGATTCACCCAGAACCAAGTAGAGACGTTGAAATAGACCATCGCGAAAAAATTACAGTTGCCGACTCTTTACCGCACACAGAGCGATTGAAAACTGCGACCCTGTATTGGGTTTTGAGGCCCCACATCCAGCATACTGTACTGTGTTCTATTTTTATTGAACCACAAAAACATGTCGCGATTGTCAAGAAAGAAGTGGGTTGCGAGAGTGAGGATACTTTGAGAGGCTGTTGGCAATGATCAATCACCCCATTCGCTGACTGCACCAGTGTATTTTGGCAACAGAGACATTCCACACTTTTCTTTTTAGCCACATACACAGCAATTTGGGATAAAAATCAGGTTGCTGACTTTTGATTTAGCAGGAATATGACTGGACTAAGGAAGAGGATTCCAGTCTTATGGAGGGGTGAGACATGGGCCAAAGTAGGACCCATTCCATTTCGGTATGATTGGAGAAAAAAGTGTGGATCCAGGCTTTTTGCATTTGCTAACATTGTGAGATCCATTTTTTTGGGCAATACAATATGTCCCTAATTTCCCATGACTATTCAGGAAAATTAATGTCATGCAGGCTGTGGTTATCGGAGTTATTTTAGCCTTGTTTGCATTGTCAAGGAAGAAACAATAACATTGTGGTGTGGAGCAAGACATTTTGTTTTCTGGGGCATGGCAAGGCCACTGTCCTTATTTCTCAAAGAATGATGCATAGTTGTTTATGGACATTTTCAGGCATATAAAGATGGACAATTATGGCACGGATTCAAATTATGAATGTTCAGCCTTGACAGATGTTTGGGTCCAAAACTCCTTAATCAATTATCGTAACACTTTATGGAACTGTGGGGCAAGGAGGAACCACCTTTGTCGACACTGCGAGACGTGTCTGCAATTGTTCCTTCATTTCCTGGTGAGTAATCCATCTTAATCTTAATGACAACGATGCTGATTGTGATCAATTGTGTATCTACAATATCCAAACTTTCTTAGCTCTCAAATACACAAGATACAATATGAAATACAATGTATTACAGGTTTTATTTTCAGAAAATTTGGAATAGAATTTGAAGAAAGTTTTTCAATTTAAGGTTTTGGTGGGAACATATGCCAGAATGTCCAATTATCTTTGGTGATTTAAATATAAGCGGCATATGGCATATGAAGCCATATGTTTATCCGGCCGGTTTGCGCCTTCACGTTTCTGACTCTTTTGTCTCCTTTTTGATGTTATTGGTGCAAGGGCGGGGGGTGGGGTATTCCGGTGACCTAGCCCATCTCCCCCTCAACTACCCCCGAGTTCAAGTGACTCGTTGCGAAGTGCATGCGCGTTAAACAGGCCGATACGTGCACCTTGGGTTGAGTCTACGAGGGGAGCAGCGGATGGAATTGAAACCAGCTGAATTAATCTCCTGGAAACAGCAGTGACAGGAGCCTGATTACGGGAAGTCCCATGAACCGGGCCGGCCTGTTTGCGCCCTCCCCTCAGCAGCACAGCAAAGGTTAATGCAGTCGTCTTGTTAGTTACGCTGGCGCCCTCTCGCACACATCTGCAACTTCAGTCCAAGCAACAACATGGAGCTCGTTGACTATATCGTAGACATCCAAACTAGTCTACCTTTTTTTGTACTCTATGCTTTGATTCGCAAGTGCATATCTTCATCAAATGTAAACAGGACATTATATTACTATAGATTATCATCCATTTCAATGGTAAAAATTGGTTTGATATACGAGTAAATTGAGCTACTGGCTTCATCACGGAACAAATTCAACTCTTAATTCAAGTCACCACTGTATCTTGTTCTTCAATCATTATTAAATCTTGACATGTATCTCATTGATTCAGTCAATTAACACTTAATTTCAGCGCACCTTATGATCGGAACCTGAGTGTTATATTTAAAGAAGCGTTTACGGTATCGAAAAAGATTTGGAAGATACCTAGTGGGATTACTCATGGTCGTTTTCAACCATTCATGTCTAGTTCTGATTGTAGTTTCAGCGCTGGATATTGATGAAACTAAGGGGGCGTGGTATATGCGGAATACACAGTTCGGCGGTATAGATTTGGACTCCGCCGACCAATTGTAAAAACGATGATGTCATTGTATCTGCCTCGGTGTGAAAATGGCTTCCAGCACCTCTGACCATGGAGCTGCCAGCACCATTATTTTAAGCAACTCAGAGCTAGTTTAAAAAAAGATGGTGATCAGGAAGTACTGGGGCCATGCTAGGCGCTAAGCTAACTTATTCCCAATAGTTTATCAGTTAGCTAGCTTTCGCGGCTAAACACTGTAATCCTCGCCTCCATGGCGCCAAATAAACTACACTTCTGACAAGTATGATTATCACGAAAGGAGGACAATGAGTAGCTGTATGCGACATACCGAGTAAGAACAGATAAAAGAAGAGACAGAGAAGACAGAAGCCATGATAACCGCTAAACTAATGTGGAATGGAGAGCAGCAAAACACCAGAATAAGTGCTTTGGCTGTTAAAGTCTACAATTTAACAAAATAAAAATGGGGCCGATGCATCAGTTTAATGGCATTTCAATGGAGAAATATTATTTGACATACAGTGGAACCTCGATTTAAGGGACTAATAGGAGGAAGGAGTTGTCTGTTAAAGCTGTTTGTCTATGGATTTGAAGCACTTATTTCATTACCTCAAAACACCAAGTAGAGTACAAAAATATTGTGAATAAATCTAAAAAAAAGTTTGAAAAGTTTTAAAGTTGATCCAAACTTAGCTTTAAACTTTGCTGTGATTGTCTAATACTGCTGTAAAAGTGCAGTGATCGCTGGTGCTCGGGAGGGGTGATAATGGCGTACAGCTGGTGGGAGTATGTGGCGGTGGCGAATCGAGGGTCACTTTCAAGAACTTCCTTTTTCCACTTCCCTTGCCTGCCATAGAGAAGGGCTTAACAAAATAACAACTGTATACTGTACCAAAATCAGTAGCCCTATAGCATGTTCGAGAGATGTGTACAAGACGAGCGCCCGAGTAAACAACAGCCATAGATATTAATAGGTTGATACAAAACAGCCCTTTTGAGCCTACAGCGACGCTAAGCTAATGTCAATGCATTGCCTTTGATGGGAACGTCGACCCTGCCGACACGGCTGCCACGCAGGCACGTCGATTCGCCGTATCTAGTCTTCATAGCTGTGACAACAGCGGCAAAACGCGGAAATACGGGGGTACCAGTCCCTGTCCGCTACAAAGGGACGTTTTGAGTTCCAGCCGGACACTATTTTCTGTCCGTTAAAGCCGAAGACCGTTTGTTCCGGGTCCATTCAATCGAAGTTCCGCCGTACAAGTAAATGGGTTTACGAGTGTCAAGGTACCACTGTTTATCTAGTATCCCACTGTCAACAGTCAATTGTCAAAAAAAAAAACAGAGTCATCACCATGTACTTACACTTGAGGCACTATAGGCATCAGACCTAATTCATAACAGCCATTTATGATAATAAATACACGTCCAACAATCTCAAAAATCGCCCCCCTACCCAACTCCCTTCCCAGTCCCCCGCCCGACTCTCACTGATTTACAAATAGCTGATGGAGCAAGCAGCTGACAGAAATAAATGAGCTAATCTGATGGCTGTGTAGCACTTCCACCCAGATATTAATTCATCAGGAGGCCACAGAGTGCAGACAGATACAAATTCCCGCTTTAATTATGTATGGGAGCTATGGTTGGAACAGGAGACACCTTCACTAGCAGGGCTATTTCTCAGAGTAACTTTATGAAGCACTTTGATTCCACGTTTATTTTGGTTTTCTTCCTAATATCATAAAGTCCACTTCTGTATTCCCCCCCTCAAAACACTCCAGACTAAGAAAGCTCTCGTCCCCCTTTATAGCCGCACGCTCACATGGGACATTCGATAATGAACAAGTGGGAAAAATAACCTTTGCCACATTAAATGATATTGTTTTCGATTTGCAATTTTTACGAGCCCTTCCTGGAGCCTGTTTGATGTATTTGGGTCCCACTCCCGAGCCTCAAATGGCCCTTTGCCGAATGGCAGGCTTATCTAAATCAGTGGAGGCTTTATTGAAGGAGTGACCAGTGGGTATCTAAACAGAATGCAGGGCTATTGATTTCACAGAAGTGGTCTAATTGTTTCCACGAGACAAGGGCTTGTCGCGATTATTTGATTGATTAGCTTGATGCAGGTCTGCCTCCTCAAGCCCCCGCCAACCCTTCCTCCCGCCCTCCCTCGGCCAGTTAATCGCACTGTAATCCCAAAACGCTGGTGTATTTCTAATCCATCATCATTATCATGGCTGTACTCAGCGCAAGATTAGTCCATGAGAGACTTGTTCCCCCACTTTCCCAGTTCTCAATATTAACTCATAGCATGCACATGTTAGAAAGACTGCGGTCAGCCAATTTCTGTCCCGATCTGATTTGCAGCTCATCAACAATGTAAATGCGTACATAAGATGTCATTTCGCAAAGCTATCTACAGTACAACCATTTCAACTTTACAGTCTTCATTCAGGAATCTGAGCAGAAATGCTCCCTGATTTCCCTCCCTATTCGATCAGCACACTTGCGTAAACGAGTCAGGAAAATACAGTGGTGCCTCAATTTACGAATGACCCGAACGTACTAGGTTTTCAGGTTAAGTGGCCGTCTTTCTGCCATTTCTTTCGTCTTGAGTACGTTTTGATCATATGGGTAGAAGCAAATGCATTGCAAAAATGCATTATACATATCTAGAAGGGGTTTCCAGAATTTTGAGGTCAACTCTGGGGGTGTGTATTATACTTGAGTGCATATTATACACGAGAAATGACGGTAATTACATTATTACTGTATAATTTTATAAAGTACAATACTGTATAGTGCTATTTTTCTTGTTAAAAAACTAAATTACAAAAATGTTTGTTGGTGTTTTTTGGGAGCGGGAACAAATTACTGGCATTTCAGTTCCTTTCAATGGGAGATAATGATTGAAGTGTTTTGTGATACTTCCATAGTCACAGAACAACTTAAACTTGCACGTTAAGGCACCAGTATAAACAGTATATTTGATTGTGGACAACGGTGTTACAGTCTGGCATCTGCAAATCACTAAAGACAAGCACAACGTTTCGATGTAATCCCTTTTTATAAATAAGAGGCATTAGAGTTAAAACTGAGGAAGGGTTATTTGGTTGTCACAGCGCTTCTCTAATTCAAGCCTCAGACTACCATCTCCCTTCAGGCACTGTGGCCGGGCTGACATGTGGCGTATGTCTGGGCGAGACCATGGTAAACGTCCTGTGGACATCAAATGAGCAGTGAGAGCCCGAAGCCTGAGAAAAGCAGAGAGGCGAGCGGACGGTGAGGAAAAAAGCAAAAGGGGGATTCAAGTGTGAAGTGACTGGCGAAGTCCACGCGGCTCTCCGTCCTTGCCTGTGGTGGTGCGCTTCACTCATTTGTCTCAGGAGGAACGGGGATCTGCGCGTGTTGAAGGAGGGTCAGACCAGAGGGCTTTGTCACAATGTGTGAAGGTGACACCTCAGAGGACCTGCTGCTCCCAGTTTTCCTTTAGGGAGAAAGGACTTCCACGGCTTGAAATCAAGTGACACTTGATTTCAACCAACAGATCCCTCTCTCTCGACTCCACTGGACACTTTACTGGCTCAACTGGCATGGTTGAACACTCCCTTTGTTCACTTCGTGCAGCCCCGGAATGGACTATCTTCGTGGTTTTTCACACAACAACAACAACTCCCATTCCCTGGTTATGAGTCAGACGAACAAAGGAGGCATCAGTGTGGCTCACTCTGCCTCCACAATTATGGTATGAAAAAGATTTCTTCTTTCCACTGAATATTGCCAGTCCAATCTTTGAGCCCACGTGTCTGAAGAAACTTGTTTTGTTATCACTTAGTCCACGAGATGTTCAGTATCGCCTTTCCAGAAAGAGCATAGGGGCCACACTGAAAATAAATAAAACACATTCTTTTCTTTTCTTTTTACGAGATTACGAGACATGATTTTTTTTTCTTGGAAAAAAAAAGGTGTAATCTTACAATACTGTAAAGTCATCATCTGACAAAACTTAAATTATAGTACACTGAACCCTGCATTTGAATTTTCACCTGTTCAGAACAGAATATATTATTTTTTAAACCTATTCAGTTATTCACTGAATAGGTTTAGAACCAAAGCGACAAAAGTATCCATCTAGTGGCATCTTGGTGCCAAAGAACTATGTCAAAGTGAGTACAGCAGCTTAATTTAGGCAAAAGTAGTGTTTTGGTGCCATTCTGAGATGTATTGGTAGCAAGGAATTATGTTAAAGTGACTTGAGGAGCTTCCTTTAGTCAAGATTATTGCTTTGGCACACTTTTGTGGCATCTTGGCACAAAGGAACTACAGTGCCATGAAAAAGTATTGTCCCCCTTCTCAATTTAGTTGTTGTTGCTGTTGTTGTTGTTGCATAGTTTCCCCACTTTAATGTTCAAGATCATGTAAAAATTGTTTAAATATCAGACAAAGTTAAACAAAATCAACATAAAATGCAGTTTTTATCCAGCCATCCATTTTCCGCATCGCTTATCCTCACTAGGGTCGCAGGCGTGCTGGAGCTTATCCCAGTCATCTTCAGGCGAGAGGCAGTGTACACCCTGACCTTGATATTTTGGCCCATCTTTCCTTCCTTCCTTCCTTCCGCAACAATGGAGGGTTTTCTAGCACAAACGGCCTTTTTAAGGTCATGCTACAGCATTTCAATCGGATTCAAGTCGAGACTTTGACTAGGCCACTCCAAATCCTTAATTTTGTTCTTTTTTAAAGCCATTCAGAGGTTGACAGAGGTTGACGGTATGTTTTGGTTTGCTGTCCTGCTGCAGAACCCGAGTGCGCTTCAGCTTGAGGTCACGAATGGCCGAATATTCTCCTTCCGGATTCTCTGTTAAAGAGCAGAATTCATTGTTCCATCAGTCACAGCAAGTCGTCCAGGTCCTGAAGGAGAAAGCAGCCCCAGACCACCACGTTTGACTGTTGATATGATGTTCTTTTTCTGAAATGCTGTTACATATCGCCAAATGTAATGAGAGACACACCTACCAAAAATTCAACTATCGTGTCATCAGTCCAGAGAGTATTCACCCAAAAGAATCCACAAGATGTTTTTTTTATTTTTATTGAAATAAAATGAGTCTTTATATTCTTTTTGGTCAGCAGTTGCTACTCCTGGGAAGGTTCACCACCGTTCCATGTTTGCTCCATTTAAACCAGGATTTTCTAGAATCCTAAAGCTTTAGAAATTTCTTTGTAACTTTCCACACTGATGTTAATTACTTTATTTCTCGTTTTTTCTAGAATGTCTTGGTATCATAGCATTTTGTTGCAGCTTTTTCAGATCTTTTGGCTGACTTCATTTTGTGAAACAGGTTAAATTTCAGTGATTTCTTGATTAAACAGGTCTGGATGTAATGAGGCTTGGATATGGTCAGTGAAAATGAACTTGGCCTTCGACAAAATGTAATTCATGATTTTACAAGGTGGGCCAGGTAGCTTTGAATAGTTTTTTCCCCCCTTAATCTATAAAATCACCATTTCAAAACAACAATTTATGTTTACTACTTTGTCTGATATTTACATCTGTTTAATGATGTTAAAAAATTACTGTAAGTGGGAAAACTATGCAAAAATATAAGAAATTGAGAAGGAGGGCAATACTTTTTCACAACATTCTATGTCAGTTGAGGAGCTTCATTTAGATAAAAGTAGTGCTTTAGAGCCATTTTGTTCTGTCTTGGTACCAAGGAACCCCTTAAAGTGAGTGCAGGAGCTTTGTTTAGACAAAAGTAGTGTTTTGGAGCTATTCTGTGCACTCTTGATGCCAAGGAACTATGCCAAAGTGAGTTGATGAGCTTCATTTAAAAACAAAACTAGTGTATCTTGTGGCATCTACAAGCAATTCTAAGCCTTTTTCGGGGTGGTAAATTACAATGAAAACATTTTCTATAGTGTTTGTCCTCATTAGGGTAGTGGGTGAGCTGAAACCTACTCTTTCTGACATTGGGGCAAGAGGCGGGGTACACCCTGGACTCATCGCCAGCCAATCCAAGAGCATATTGCACAACCGATAGTTTGTTTGGAAAATGGGAATTTTTTACCTTCAAGATTGCTAAAATTACAACTTTAGCTGAGTAAAATTACGAAATGAAATTGTCTCATAAATTCCAGAATGTATTCTGATGACATGTTTTTTTCCTCATAATTTCATTATTTTTCCCTTTTCAGTATGGCCCTAACACTCCTTTGTAGTCTTCAGATGCTTCCTGAGACCTATTAAAATAATCAATTGGGCTCGCACATCAATCGCAGCGGGTTAATATACCTCCAGAGGTATTTATCATGCATAAGTTACATTCGTAGCCGCTACAAATATCCACTGTCTTCATCTGCATGTCTTCATCTTTTATTGCCCATGCGAGGCCTCCTGCTCCTCTGCTACTCAGCCGCCATAAATGTTTAAAAAATGACCTTTGGTAACGAGTTTGTCATTGTTTGATTCAGAAATATCAACCGGGCCATTATGGTGGCAGCTATTTTTTCCAATCAATATACAATAGCAGATTAATATTTAATTTTTTTATATGTCACTATGTTATAAGACAAAAACGAGCAGGGCTGTTGTGATGCGGCAGCTGTTTATTTTCATGCAGTGACACAGAGAGAATAAACTGTGGTTCATGCACACACAGACACGTGCACGTGATCTGCTGGGTGTGTGAATTTTCTTACTTGAGGCGATCGCATGTTAACAGACTTGCACGTCTTTGCCTCTCTTAGCGGCCTCAAGTGCATTTTGTCCTTTCAAGTCCCCCAAAAAGTCATTTTATTGTTGAAACGAGTTCAAATTCTAAGGAGGTGGAGTGTTGATTACATCTATTTGGCGACTGGCTGTTATTTTTGTCCAAATCAACTCGAAAAGCCAGTTGCTGCATTCAGTTGATGTATTTGAGTTGTTCTCCTTGACATTGCGTGTCTGCTGTCTTGAAGTGCCCAGCAGTCTTTTCGTTACCTCTCAACAATGTTGGTAACATCCAATTTTTAGTTCACCGAGTACATAGGTAGACACCTGCTAAATGGGACCAAGAAGCAAACACAAATAGTATGGGCAATTCATAGTCTTCAATGAATCATCCATCCATCCATTTACCGTCGCGCATATTATCCTCACTAGGAACTCAGATTTGAATCCCCAACCTCAAAGCCAGACGCGCTGGCCACTTGTCCATCGTACTGGTCTGCGGTTGGACAAACAAGCCCCAATACTATATGTCGCTCCACCATTTTTTTGAATTTTTTTTTTAACTATCGGTGCTCTGTTGAATACCTGTGTCGGTTTTTGTTTTGTTTTGTATGTTAAATATGAAGTGGAGACGGCATAGAATTTAACACTTTTTTTTTATGTCCTTCAATGGGGTTATTGTCGTGAATTATTTTTTGTGACATCTGCGCCACAAAAGTGATTTATGAAAAACCTGACTTTTCTTACCTTCTATTGCTTGGACCACTTTGACTGGCTCTCCAGATGCGGGGCCACCTGGACTAAGGCACAGACAAAACCTGGCGTGGGTGATTCAGCCAGACTCCAAACAGAGCCTGCCGACTGATCGTGGCTCCTGGCGCGTTATGTTGCATTTAAATAGCACCATTTGATATGAGATCAATACGCCAGATTAACAGTCCAGTCACTCATGGGCAGATGCTGCTGGGAGACAGCATGCTTTGACTGTGATACATTATTTGGCAGAACTAAACAAAGAAGTTATTTCAATTCCAATGGTTTTGTTACTTTTTTTTTTTTTTTTTACTAAAGGTCAAGCGCTGTCAAAAATATCAGCATATTGACCTTTTTAAACATTCCAGAAACATTGGGATCACAGATCATGCCTTCCTATTCTCTGGTTGTGGCCCACAAAGGGTTAAAACTCAATCACGGCAAA
Organism: Phycodurus eques; assembly: GCF_024500275.1. Classification (NCBI taxonomy): domain Eukaryota; kingdom Metazoa; phylum Chordata; class Actinopteri; order Syngnathiformes; family Syngnathidae; genus Phycodurus; species Phycodurus eques. The sequence continues at coordinate 14,673,664 of NC_084536.1, forward strand.
GTCGTGGCGGGGCTGTGAATCTCGGCGCTCATCGTTTGTCCACTTCACTTCAAGTCCAACATGGCATTGAGTGTCCGGGTGATGAGTTTGAATTGTCGGGAGGCCATGCTGGATGACAGCACGCTCTGATACTACTGTCCCCGCTCCTCCTGTCATTGTGGGAAATGATTTAAAGTAACAGTGTGTAGATTTTTGACTGCTTTAGAAGAGCTCGACACATGCTTTTAATGAGAATGAGAATCTTTGTCATTACCGCAGATCACTTATATGGCGACTATCTAATTTAAATTTGCATGCAAGCCAGAAAGTGCCCGAATAGTTGTATGAAAAACACTTTTCCATCCATTTATCCATTTTCTGGAACACTTATCTTCACCAGGGTTGCGGGCGTGCTGGAGACCATCCCAGCTATCTTCGGGGGAAAGGCGGGGTACACCCTGAACAAACAGCCATTCACACCTACGGGCAATTTAGAGTCTTCACTCAACCTCGCACGCTTTTTTGGGGATGTGCGAGGAAACCGGAGTACCCGGAGATGAAAAACACTTTGAGGCCATAATTAAGAGTCACATGAAGCAGTAAGTAGGTTGGGTGAACTCCCAAGCACCCTCAAGGACCCTGCTGAGGGTGTAGAGCTGGTCCACTGTTCCACGGCCAGGGCGAAACCCGTACTGCTCCTCCTGAATCTGAGATTTGACTTCCCAACGGACCCTTCTCTCCAGAACCCCTGAATAGACTTTAGCAGGGAGGCTGAGGAGTGTGATCTCCCTTTAGTTGGAACAAATTGTAATCCATAACAGGTGCTATAGATAAAGGGAGGATGGAAACAGCCACTAGTACTCTTTACTTTCACTTTAGTAAACAAACTGTAAGGAAATACAGCAATCAAAAACACATTCTCGGCACATCTGCCAAAAGCCTCAGGTGACACATCACTGTACACCCCAGTGGCTAATGTTCGAGCCAGGAAATAGCCAGCCAACACTATGTTGTCATACATCCACTTGCACATCACTCAAATGAGTAGAGTCGCTATGGTGAAGAATGTGCAGACGTTGGCCCCTAGTGGACAAAAAATAATACCTGCACCTCACATGCATATACTGTATTGTTTATTGGTGATGAAGAGCATGCATGAAAAGTGTGAAATTATACAAATGATACCTTAAAATACTTGGTTGCTACCTCCCATATTTGCGATAGTTAACATCAGTTAACATCTTCAAGTCTTTTAAATTTGAATTATAAAGATGGGGATACTGATGGATCTCTTCACACAAGAACGAGGCGAAGCAGGAACCATTGTTGTTGTTTTTCGTTGCTTGAGTCGTGGTGGGCTTCGTATTCAGTCAGAAAACCATTGAGTATCTTGTGTGACCACCAATTGCCTCACGCTGTGCACCACATCTCATTCTCAATGAAGTGATCAGTTGTGCCATTCTTCCATGACCATCCCCACCTTTATTGTGGGCAGTCGAAGGCACATCTGTTGCAATGTCACACCAGCTACAGACTGGACTCATTCGGGTTGGTGAGTGTGAGCGGCTCCTCCATGCTCCTTGCGTGTGTTGTCATTTTGTACTCTAGGTGTGAATGTGAGTGTGAATATTTGTTCATCCATATGTGCCCTGTGATTGGCTGGCGAACGTTTCAGGGTGTACCCCACCTCTTGATCAAAGTCAGGTGGGGTAGGCTGACTTTGGGCAAGAGGCGGGGTACACCCTGTGGACTGGTTGCCAGTCAATCGCAGGTTACATATAGATGAAAAATCATTGGTTGTCTTCGATTAACCCACGAAACGTGTGTTTGAAATGTGGGAGGACGCAGAGAAACCCCACTCAAGCAGAAGGAGAACAGGCAAACTCCACGTAAGAAGGCCGAAGCTAGATTCAAACCCAGAACCTCAAAACTATGAGCCAGATGGGCTAACCGCTAGTCAACCATTCTCTCCCAAAAAGCAACAAAGTGGATAACTGGCGCCAGCTTGCGCAGTCATTTCTCTTTATGATGAATGTTTTTGACGACGCCAATCAAAGTGGCAATAATCCCAGAATGCCTCTCCGCAACCCGCTCCTCCAATTCCAGCTGCGGTATTCCCGCACATGCATTAGATTGACCTCACATTAACCCAAATACATTTGATCTTTAAGAGCCATAAATTGGCTTTTGTCATTACCATAGGTTAATTACAGAGATTTGCTCTGTACCGTTGCTACATTGCGATCGCGATAATAAGCAGCACACAAAAGCCATTCACGCTGCCTGCGTGAGCACTAAATAGGCATTGTTTTGATCTTGCTATTCCTGTCGGGAGTTGTGTTTGTATTGCTCTATTATCAGCGCTCTTACCTCGCAGCACTTGTGATAGAGCAAGATTCTGCTGAGGCGGGCTCAAACCGTGCCCTTCCTGTCATTCTCTGCGCAATAAGTCATCGGACGTACGGCCCAGACGTGGACCCGGTGGCTCTCACTGCACTCCTTTCACACAACACTTTTCAAGTTTGAAACAAGTCCATGCTTTAGAATGTTAGTAATTGTACACGATCGTAGTGTCCCAAAAAATGGAAAGAGCTTTATTTTGGTTAATATTTCAAATAAAGTGGAACCTCGAAGGTTCGGCACAATTTTTCTCGTGACTCTGGTCAATCTAACATTTGTTTTGATTTCTAAAAGAAACTTTTAACATTGTGTTAGAGCCGCATTGTCTAAATAAGTGCAATCAGTGGCGGGCCGTGCATTTGGTACCTGGGCCGTCAGGAGAAAACCAGTCCTCCTAACACCACGAGCTTGACAAAAACTAGGGATGTCCCGATCACATTTTTTTTGCACCTGAGTATCTGCCGATACAGAGTCGCAGTTTGATACCTCGTCGATGCATCAAATAAACAAGAGTGCACATCAAATTGTCTCAACTGTCCATTTATTTATTTTTTTTGACGTATTCCAACAAGTAACTTGGAACAACTTGGAACATGGTGCTCAAAATAACCTTGGCGAATGAGCCACATGCTGCTTCACCATTATTATCTGATTACATGGCGTAGCCTGTTCTGGTAAATTTCCATTACACAATAATGGCAATAGAAATCATCTGTCTGACCTTTTTTTTAATTGTAGAGGAAATTTCTAAGAATCATATATCCATACTAGTTGCCGCTGTTTTTCACAAATGGATACTGTTGGTCTGTCAACACATAGTCGCATGATGTAACCAATTTAAAGTGTAGGGAACAAATTAGTCCCTTAACACACCGCTTGAGGTGACAAAAAATACACAAAAGAAAAAATGTCATATTTTTCCACAAAACATCTTTCGGCATTTCTGAGCCGCTTCTCCTCACTAGGGTCGCGGGCGTGCTGGAGCCCATCCCAGCTGTCATCGGGCAGGAGGCGGGGTACACCCTGAACCGGTTGCCAGCCAATCGCACGGCACATACAAACAAACAACCATTCGCACTCACATTCACACCTACGGGCAGTCTAGAGCTGTCAATCAACCTAGCATGCATGTTTTTGGGATGTGGGAGGAAACCGGAGTGCCCGGAGAAAACCCACGCAGCCACGGGGAGAACATGCAAACTCCACACAGGCGGGGCCGGGGATTGAACCCGGGTCCTCAGAACTGTGAGGCAGACGCTCTAACCAGTCGGCCACCGTGCCGCCCATTGTAAAACCATCTTTAGAAATTCCACTGTGGTGGAGCTGTACTTGAAAGGCGTCGATATGTCTGTATTTCATACAGATATGAAAGGATAAGAGGATACAAGAGGTCACTTGTAGTGACAAAGCCATGGATTTATTACTTTAATTTATTACTCTGCAATTTCCTTCAGCTCCCAAAACTTCCTGACCCACATTCTTTCTTGGTTCAACTCTCGTAATACTCCTCATTTAAAGGTGTGTCTGACGTTATGCGCCGTTACACAAAACAAGTTACGCAATACGAACCGGGAAGGTTAGAAACCAGGCGCACTCTTGCTTGTAAGTGCATTTCATAACCACAACTGACAAACAAATATGGGGTGAGGTTTATTTATTTATTTATTTTCTCCTTCAGGTCTACCGATATGAAAAGTTGGATTACTTTGAGATTTTTAACCTTCAGTAGTGGCTGTTCTGAGAACCTGATTTTAGATCAGTCACCATGACACTTAAAACTCATTCACTAACTTTGACTGCTGTTGAATTCAAATATCCATGCTAACATGGAGGACTGGCAGGAATTAAGAGTGTCAAGATTTCAAGGGAATCATGGAAATTGTACTTTTTAATGGCTTGTATACAAATAGTTGGGTCTCTGGTAGGGCTCGGACTCATCCTCTAAATCCCCATTCTCTATTCGCATTGACAGTAATGAATGACTAGCGATTTAGCATTGAATCATTACTCCGTGTACTATTCTGAAATAAAGACATGTCATTGTCAATTGAATTAAAAATCCAATTTGATTATATGAAAACTACCCATAGCACCCTGGTTATGTACTGGTCGCACTTTTGTGGGGGTTGCAGATTTAGTCACAGCACAAGCAAAGGCAGTACCCCAATTATTTTTGTCTGGTGCATTTTAGCAACCGCTATGTAGCTGTTGTCAAAACGCTTCTTAGTTTAAAATGGCTTACTTTAACCAGGATCCCTCACCATATCATGGCTGTGGTCTGTTTTGCGCCGGTCTCTGTGCCGTAAAATGCATAAATTCACGCTTGCTGGCTGGAAACATCAGCTTCACTAGCCAGCTGGTTAGCTCGTAGTTAGCTGTAGCTAGCTGGTTCTCGTCAATCATCTGCCACAATGTGTTGAATTCTATCCAATTCATCTGCAGAATTGGCAGTCAGCCATGAACATCCGTGCAGCTCCTTGGGCACGGCCATCGGACGCCTAGTTGCGCGATATTATCGTCTCGAAGGAGACGGCTCCGTGATTCATGTTCATGTTCTCAACTGCAGCACTACAGTAGCTAACTGTACAACTGTGCGGATAAGTCAAAATGGCGGCGTCCGGCCATGAACAAAGCGAGTAAATGCGGCGTGTATTGCAGCACTTTTCAGAATAAAGTAAGTAGTATTTTATTCTTTGATTCATTTTGATTCAAATGCAAAAAAATCTCATTTGGGATTTTTATTTTCAATTGGATTTGCAAGTCAATCCCAATTACTACCGATTTGTTTGTACCTCGAGTTTCTGGAGTGCCTGCCCCTCCTTCAAAGTGTGAAATTAAACAACGAGCTAAATGTTGAAATTCATCTCGAATACTTTATGTTTACGCTTCTTTTACATTTACCATTGTCTGGCCTGACTCTTTTCTGAGCAAATCAATGAGGAAAAATAACTCATAACGCACCCCACACCACGCTCAGGATAATCTTTCAGTGACAACAGGCAACAGGGCTTTTGCTGACTTTGATTGGATGGGGGCGGAAATGCTTAAAAAAAGAAAAACTAAAGTGGGGGTAAACATAGCAATCATCAGGATGGACGATTATTGGTATGTTTACCCCCACTTTAGTTGTTTTTTGTCTGTTTAATTCCAAATTGTAAACAAGACTTTACCAGCAAAAAGGATTACTGAGTATATTTTTAATTAGACTTTTTTTTGTACTGCACACAAACAACCCTTCCTGCTTTCCTTTCTCCAGTGACACCGCCAGTCGACTCCAGCTCGGTGACAATGATGAATGCAGAACATGAACCGCATTAATGCAGCAGATTCCGCTCAATGTCAGCTCTTTCTTCACCGTGTCAAGTTAAACAAACAAGTTCAAGCCACTGGAAAATGGTAATTGACCCTCCAGAGATATAGCTCCTGTTGTAGGTGCGAGACGTCTAAGGTCTTCACCCCCCCCTTTTGAGATAGTTAAATGGACAGGCCTGTAGATAAACCGATTAAGGCCAGTGTGAGAAAGTGGACATTCTTTCATTTGAAGCTCAACGCTCAACTCAAACGTGAGTTTTAATGCGGAATATATACATATATATATATATATATACTGTATATTGCTTAATTAGCTATATAATTCCTTTGTGGGTGGCATGGTGGATGACTGGTTAGAGCGTCTGCCTCACAGTTCTGACGACCGGGGTTCAATCCCCGGCCCCGCCTGTGTGGAGTTTGCATGTTCTCCCCGTGCCTGCGTGGGTTTTCTCCGGGCACTCCGGTTTCCTCCCACATCCCAAAAACATCCATTAATTGGAGACTCTAAATTGCCCGTAGGTGTGAATGTGAGTGCGAATGGTTGTTTGTTTCTATGAGCCCTGCGATTGGCTGGCAACCGGTACAGGGTGTACCCCGCCTCCTGCCCGATGATAGCTGGGATAGGCTCCAGCACTCCCGCGACCCTTGTGAGGAGAAGCGGCTCAGAAAATGGAGGAATGGAATTCCATTGTGCTGTATGGGTTTGACCTGCACAAGATGTCGAAAGTCTGATTGGTGCATTAAGGTGCAAAGGCCTCTGACATTGTGATGACATGAGGTGTAGGAATATTAATTAGGACTGAGTTTTTGGTATTGAACATGGTTTTAAACGATAACCCATATTTTGTTTTGATCAATGGTAGCGATATAATTGGAAAGATGGTGCAGCAAATTGGACGAGTTAAAGACAAGTACTTATGATTTGGGGCTCCCTCTATGGTGTTGAAATGTAATGTACTTTAAAACCAATATCATCGCTGTCTAACAAAAAACATGCACTCCCAATTTTAGTTTGATTTTGAATTTGTATTCATTAATAATAAAAAAAAATCTTTACGTTTCTCAGAAAAGGTTCATTGTCATTAACCACTGTTTATTTCATACATTTCGTTCTCAGATTTTTGCAAAATTTAACAAGGCGTGTAAATACATAAGTTATACAGTAAGTTTGTCAGTTTAATGTTTCACTTGTTTCCTTTTTTCTAGGGTTAAGAATCAAATTTCGCTAGGAATGGAAAGGCTTTTATGTGTTAGAATATGCTCAGAGTGAAGTAAGATTGATCAGCATGCATTTTTGAGGCAATATACCAACTAGACAGTAGATTTGGACATAGCAAAAACTAAAATGTGTTCTAGGCATATTTAGCATTTGTGAAGCTTTGTAAAATTGGTTATAAAATCTATAACTGTTTAAATAGATTCTTATAATTTTGATAAATATTCTTCAACGTGAAGCCTATTTAATTTCATTTGCCGAAAACTTATTTACTTAGCTACTTACATTTCAATTGATGTCAATGTTTAGGGGACACCCTGTAAATTGTAGTACTATATGTTTTTTGCTACACATTTCACACTTGAAACATTTTAATTGAGCTAGAATCTGCTCAAGTTTATTTCTTATTTCTTTTAAAATTCATTTAAAATGACATACATTTGTTTTCCTGATACATGAGACAACTGTTTTTCACCAAATCAGAATATGCACAAATTGTCAAACTTTAAATTACATAGATTCCTAGAACGTTTGAATGTCATCAAATTCTATATATACTGGATTTGTGAAAGAGATTAAAAAGGATAAGATTACATTTGATCATAAAACTTTGAAAATTCTGAAATGGTTTCATACTTTACGGAAGCGTATTGCATTCACTTGGATAAAAAAAAAAAAAAAAACTCCTGTTTTTCTGAGTAATTTTTTTGAGGGCTTTGTTTTTCTGACTATTTTTTTCTGAGTTATCGGGACACATCAAACTCACGTGAGAACCTGAGAAATGCAAGTGACTCTTTGCGGACTCACTAATGGCGGATTACTGCTCGCACACCTTCAACTGCCCATACACGTTTACCTTACCGGATCAATTAAGGTGCCTGCGTAATGTCGACAAACTAATAACAATACCATCTGTGTGACTCAAAGACAGGAGTATCTCCCAGTGTCTTAAATCCATATCAAAATATAACTTGATCAAACTGAATAAGACGGTCATGTTGCTTACTACGGATTCCGCAAAGAGTCACTTGCAGTTCGCAGGTTCTCGCGTGAGTTCGATATGTCCCGATAACTCAGAAAAGAATTTGTCCGAAAAACAGGTGGAAAAAAATTAGTCCGAAAAACAGAAAAAAATTATCAGAAAAACAGGTGGAAAAAGATTAGTCCAAAAAACAGAAAAAAATAGTCAGCAAAACAAAGCCCTCCAAAAAATGACTCAGAAAAACAGGATTTTTTTTTTTTTCCGTAAGACTAAATTTATTTTATTTGTTGCCATATCGCGGCACTTCATTAGAAAATTGCTTTCTTATTAGATCAAGTCAGTCTGTGCTAAATCTAACAGAAATGTGTTTAAATATCCAATTGGGAGTCGAATATGATTGGAGCTGAGAAGTGTAATTGTGTTGCACTTTATTACGCCGAGTGGTGTGTTGTGTTTGTTACCGGCTTTCAATTTCTGTATCTGTCTGTGCAGTTGGTGTTTTTACGACCAGCAATTTATTACCTGGGTTTTGTGCGCCTGGCCACTTGCGTTTATAGCGTAATAAGGGAATGTATTTAATGTGCTCTGCTTTCAGTTGCCGGGTGGATTGCGAGCATGAATCACGGGGGTTGATTAAACCGTACTGTCCCAGGCTATTACGCGTGCTTAATTTCATCCCAACTATATATAAAGCAATTATTTTCTTATGCACACTGTCAAAGTTAAGAGCTCGTGTGTTTGGTTGCATCGAGACAATAGTAGATGAAGGCTGTTTCAAAGACGTATTGTGCATCTCCAGCACCCATCTGGTTAATCCATCACTCATGTCGACCGTGGCTGCTTTGATGAAGTGAGCGGCAGCGTCTTGATTTTAACAAAGCTCTGTAAACGATGCGATTGTGTTACGAGTGCACTTGTGAAACTGTTAAAGCCAGGGATTTCTACTGCATCGTCGTTGTTGCTGTTGTTTGGCTTTAATCTACAGATTGTTGCGGTCTGCCGCTGGGGTATTATGCAACGGGAAATTCTTCAAAAGAAGAGAGAAATCCTTCAGACCGAGTTTGTGGGAGGGCTTATGCCGATATCTGCTGCCAATGGGAACGCTGGAGGATACTTCTCATTGAATAGATAATTGCTTTTATTGCTAATCTTTATTGTCGCTCTTGCGCAGTTGGACGCAGTTTTAGCTTGGTCCCAAATGGTAAAAAGATAAAATAGGCAAGCTACAGCCACAGTCTAGTTGAAAATAACCACTATAAACTTACAAAGTGTAGTCATTGTTTTCGTCTGTCAGGGATTGACGATGTACATCATATACAGTGGATATAAAAAGTCTACACACCCCTTTTCAAATGCCAGGTTTTTGTGGTAGAAATGAGACCAAGATAAATCATTTCATAACGTTTTCCACCGTTAATGTGACCTATAGCCACTGCAAATCAATTGAATAAAATAAGAAAAATCTTATCAAGTGGAGAACTACAAATAAACAACTGAAATAATGTGGTTGCAGAAGTGTGCACACCCTCTTATAATTGTGATGCAGCTTTGTCAGAATGAACCACTCACATTCAAACTCATTTAAATGGGGGTCAGCACACACCTGCCACCATTTAAAGTGCATCTGATTAACCCCAAATAAAGTTCAGATGTTCCAGTAGGCTCTTCCTGCCTTTTTTTGTTTTTGTGGGTTTTTTTGCCTTCTAGCAGAAGCTTGAAGGTTTTGTGCTATTTGGAACTGTTCATAACTCCCTCCACCTTGACCAATGGCCCAGTTTCATCTGAAGAAAAACGGCCCAAAAGAATGATGCTGCCACAAACATGCTGTTTGGTTATTCTTTTGTGATTGGCAGTGTTGTGTTTGTGCCAAACATACCTTTTGGAATTATGGCTAAAAAGTTAAACTTTGGTTTCATCGTACCGTACCGATTTGGAAAACCAACTTTCAAAACACACTTAGATCTCTCTCTCGGGTCATTTGTGCATCTTATCCCAATTTGTTGCCTTGTTTCTAGACAAATACTCAATCTGAATGAAACATTACTTCATTTTAGCTCTTTAGATCCTAGATTACAGCCTTCTAGTTATTGATGTGTTGTGAGTGTTCTTGATATCATTGCTAGATCCCAGTTTTCAACATTTTGTTTCATTGAGCATATATCTGACTACTGATAAAACATACTCCAAACTGCTTTATAGACTCTCCTGTGTGTGTACAAATTTGAATGACATTACGTATGTATAATCATGCGTGCCTACTGGAGGACCTAAACACATTGTAATTAGAAAATAATGAGGCAGCCTTCATGGATGGGAGATTTCTACTTAACATTTTCCCTTAGAAGTCAACGGTCTAAAGTCTAAATCAATGTGGAGAGGTGCCCATCAGCCCGGCGATATTAAAGTTGATCTTGCCTGTTAATAGACGGAGATGTGCACACACAGGTGTAATGGCCACACTGTCGCTATTAAGGCGAACACTTCCCATCACCTTATAGGTGGTCATTTAGGAGCACTGCTCATTCAGCCTAATCAATGGTTGAAGCGGCAGTGAACCATCAAATAAAAAAGGGGATAGAGATAAGGTGCCGCTGATTGGGGTTAATTGGATGTAATTGGAATTTATATTTTACAGTGGACGACTCATTAAGAACGCATTTAAAAATAATGTCATTTGAGCTCAGGTCATTTAATCATGTTACTTTTGGGGGTAAAAGTGCCCTGTGAACCCCATTTAACGTGGGGAGAACTTTTGGGCAGGCTGTACGCAGCCAGAAACCAAGGATTCCCATTTCTTTACGAGTGCTCCTGCATTTATGACTTCACTTGAATTTTTGGACTCAACCAAGGAAATAACTATCGGCCGTATTCAATTCCTAATAATATACATAACAAATATGACAATACAGTAAATACTGTTAAATTATTGAACAGACAATTTCTCAAAATAGTTTTCTTAAATAAAGTAACATAACAACTCTAATGATTCAACAAACATGTGCTGGACATAAAGGTGAAATCAAAATAAATCTAAATTAAAGTTTGAAAACAAACAGTTCTTAAAGATTGAATGCAAATGTATTGTAAGTTAAATACAACTGAACTGTACTTAGGATGTGATTCACGTAGGACAAAAAGCAGCCTGCATACAACTGGCACACTTTGTGACTCATTAATGTAGACCAATAGTTCTCCAAATAAGAGTGTGCTTTCTTCAAGCTGTGTATCTGTCACTCCAAGTTAAAGTTCACTGTAAAACTGACACATAAAACAAAGGAGAATTAAATAAAATATATTTAAACAGCAAAATGTTGCATCCAACAACATAATTTCTTTTAACAAAAGTCCAGTATCTGAAAACTAGAATTTGAAACACTGTAGATGGGCTGATGGAAATGAGCAATTATAGACCTTCTAACAACTGCTTCTTTTAACACACACCAAGCAGAATCAATACAAATAGGTGGAAGTATTTAAAAATAATAATTTTCAACCAACATGGAAGTTTCAGTATATTCGAAATGTTTGTCAGGTGAATGTCTGTGACTACAATCTGCGATATAGTGGGGGCACGAAGGATGAACCCCGATTTGGCGAGGGAACACGATAACAGGATATGGACAACATCATGGTGGGTGCTGACAAAACAGGCCACTCAGGACAAGCAATTTAGGCTGCATAAAATGCTGATATTTATCCGATTGAAGGATTCTGCGCAGAGTTGCGTTCGTCCTGCTTGCGTTCATGTCGGCCCAGTGGAAGCGCTGAGCCACGGCAGCAGCTCCGCCGGATGGATTTCCCCACTAATCCGTTTGATGTAAGTGAATTTAGGTTCTAATGCGCGCGCTTGTGAGCTGTACAACAAGCCAGAATCGGCGACCCGAGGCTCATAAATTGAAGAGGAGAGCGAGGAAGAGAGGCAGAGCGCGGGACGAGAAGAATGTGGCGTTTCTCTGGAAGGCGGGCAATAGGTTTTATCAGCCGCTGGCACCGTTTGGGCCACGAATGGAGCTGGGAGGTGGGGGGTCGCTGTGGGAATAGCACCGGGCGTTCACCAAATCCTCCCAAGAAGAATATCAGCGCTTCTCACATGCTGCTGCCTGATATCCAACCACTGTAGCTGAAAACTATCTCCATTGTCCAGTTTGATTGCCTGAATCAAACTGATTTACTGCAAATCCATCTGAGCTTTGATAAATCTATTACAGTTTCATTTCGCTGATTTCATTAACGTGAATAAAACCAGCCATGCTTTCTGCATAACTGCCTTTTAATGGCTTGGCCCTGTCACCTGCCTCAGTATTAATCCCTCTGACTTATTGCTCCGCAGAGGGAATGAGTAATGGGTATTTGAATGTGATCAGCACAGTACAATGCAATTAAGGAACCAGTACTGTTCTGTGCCTTTAATCCTGAACTAATTTGAATTGCAGTTTGATAGCACTGTGAATCCTGCATAATTATGTAGGGTGCATATTAAACTCTGTGACAAACCGAAGAGGCCTTTAACTAGCCCTGCCGTGAGGGGCGCAGCGTGGAGAGCGACACTAAGGTAGCCAGCCACAGCACCCTGGAAGTCTCAATTACCCACATCTTGGCTGACAGGTGAAGCTGGGGCTAAAATGGGGGTGGGGGACACCTTCATTTGGCTGATGCTAACGTCTCTTTTTTTCCCCCTCCCAACAATTATGTATGACTGTCAGTTCACCCCCGAAGAACAGATACATCATGGGTGAGCCAAAGAAGGGTTGGATGTGGTTGCTGCTTTTGGAAAAATATTGTCAGTGAGTGTTTTTTTATTTGAATCTACACTGTCAACATTTGGTACTCGAGGCAGGAATCATGGCATAACCTCTAATGTGATATATTATTGAGATATATTGTATAAACATACTGATAACTAGTGAGGATAAGCAGTACAGAAAATGGATGCATATTAACAATAAAGCAATTATGTGAGCTATAATTGGGGGGAAAAAACGCATGTACAATGCAGCACAATGTCTATGGAAGTGAAGACGCAAAATTTGTTGGGATACATTGTGCATATAAATATTAAAATACATTACTTCAGTGTTTCTCAAAGTTTGGTACATGTGAAAGAATCTCATCCCAACTACAATTCAGTTGTATTTAACTTTAAAGTACAATACATTTGCATTTGAAGATCCTCTAAAGTGAATTCAAAGATTTGTTTTGACATACATTATACATATTTGCCTGTTACCTCGGGAGCTCGCCGGTGGCTTCTGTTCTATTAGCGCTTCTCGTTGTGGCGTGGACCCAGTTTCATATGGAGTTAGGCACTGGCCGCATTGGGCTTCCCAAAAGTGGTGACTGTTTGGACCATATATAAAACAATGCTTCTGTAGGGCCCAATGCATGTGTTGTTGTTTTTTGGGCAATTTAAAATTGCAATAGTGGCAGGTGTATGTGGATTCCCATATATTATAATGTTTTTATTTTATTTGAAGTTCATGCTCTGATTTTTTATTATTTTTTTAAATCAGAAGGTACTTACGAGTTACTCTATATTTCAGTCGGTTTTTGACTGAGTACTTCCTTACTCTTACTCAAGTAAATATTTGGAGGACTACTTTTTACTTTTACTTGAGTCCTATTATTCTAAAGTAACAGTACTCTTACTTGAGTACAATATTTGCCTACTCTACCCACCTCTGCTTATCATCTTCATCGTATCATAACCATGGGGCAGGGCGTTTGTGCGTGTGTGTGTGTGTGTGTCTCTGTGTGTGTGTGCGCGCGCATGTTAGCTTACTGCAAAGGTGTGTGTGTACGTGTATGCGTGCGTGTGTGCATGCGTGTGTGTGTGTGTGTGTGTGTGTGTGTGTGTATGTATATAAAATATATATAAAATGCAGACTCCGAACCTGGTCCGCGGTGCAAAGAAGATTGCAATAGTCGACTAATCGGTTCAATCCCCAGTATGTACATATCTGAATGACAATAATCATCACCCATCTGTCTGTGTATTTAAAAGTTTTTGCAAGATCCTGTACACATGGCAGTTGGAAGCAACCAATGCCAGAGAATGATCATGTTTTTAAGGCCAAATTCTTGATACAGCTCGTTTATTGGACTGTGCAGGTGTACCTAATGAAGTGTCCAGCGACTGGGTAAACACAATAAAGAAAGGACATAATATGACAGTACCCCCAGGAGAAAGGCTATAACTGCTCTCTCAAGTGGTCAGACTTGGGAATGCGCCTTGCCCTGTGGACTGGATGCGCATCACACAAGATGCAGATAGCAAGACATTTAAGAAAAGAGGGATAGATTGGGGGAGTGATAAAAGATGCAGAGACAGGAGAGGAGGGAAGAAAGCAGAGAGCGACACAAAAGGGGCTGCTGGCTAAATTAAGACATTGTGACTCAAAATCCTCCTTTAATAAGGTTCATGCTGTCTACAACTTCATCATTTTCTCCTGAATGATAATTACTTTATTCAATCACGTTCAAGGTTTTAGTGAAAGCTAGCATTGATTGATTAACTTCAATTACCATGCTTGCATTTGCATAGATAAAAACTGCTTTTCAATTTGTGAGTGGCACACGGGTGGAAACCCTGCCTTGATATTTGCATTTCAATGTGAACGGTGAAGGATAAAGGTGGGAGCGGGGTCTGATCACTGCTAAGCCCTTTCTGGTCGGCTGCGCCAGCATCTATTTTTCCATAAACACCTTTTGTGATGTTGTTGGTCCGCTCCCTTCACGCAGAGAGAGCCAGCGGTGAGCTCTGTTTGCTGGCTGGCTTGACAGCTCTGTTTGGGGGGGATTAGGACGGCGGATTGCACTACTCATTGGAGAGCTTAGGTGAGCCCGGGCTGAGGCGCCGCTCGTTTCGCTCGCGAAGCTGTCTCACAGGACAAAAATAGACAGTTGGGAAATTTCACACTCCAAGGAATAGTACATGACCATTCTACGTCCAGAGGAGGATGACTGAGCTAATGAAGATGCACGTGTACAGAGCCAGAGACTGCGGGATATAATTACAATCATTTCGTGTCCATATCACTCATCATTAACTACACTGAAAAACATATACAAGCCATCTGAATTGATCGTGACAGATGCCGGCGTCATTTAAGCTTCAGATTATGTGAAGTCTGTCAATTTACGAGGCATGTCGGAAAGGTTCCAGGACTGGCGTCACAAAAGACAAATTCAAATCCAAACTAGAAGTTTTCCCCTTGGAAATAACATGCGTTTTCAGCAGAACTCATGGAGGGATTCCGCTGGAATACTCAGCTCCGTTGCCACGGCTAGGCATGGGCCGGTATCAGATTTTAAACGTGAGCAAAACAGATCACCAGTGTTGCAATTATAGTTCTAAAATCTATTATGTTTGGGTAAACAACAGCAGCTTTTTTCCCCCCATAGAACGTGCTCCGTTGGTACATTGGTAAATTAACGATATCTGTAATTTTTCCCATTAGTGATAGGTGGTGCTCTCGTAAATGTGATATGGATTTATTACCTCCTATAGCAGCCGCTCTTCGTAAGCACGTTTTACAGACACCTCCTCTACCAAGACGCAAAACCTGAAAAACTTCCACAAGAGCCAACTATTTTAACGAGGAGAAAAAAAGTCGTCAGGCTAACTGACTGCTCACACCAAGGGGACGCGTCACTTTGCCTGCACTAACGATTCAAACAAAAACAAAAAAACAGTTAATACCAGTGACTGAACGTTTTAGCGGTTTTGAAACAGTGACTTCCGAAAACCGCGGAATACCTTGAAACCGCTAACCGAGCCGTGCCTATTCACGGTTATCTTGATATGGTCCATGTCTTCAAAGTGGGTCCCTTTGATGATCCCCTAGGGCACAGGTGTCAAACTGCTGGCCCGCGGGCCACACCCGGCCCGCAACATCATTTTATGTGGCCCGCAAAAGCAAATCATGTGTGTCGACTTCATGTTTCTTGTGAAAATACCAAAATTGGTGTCTTTACTTTATAATGTTGAGATATTGCAAGCAAACAAACAAAAACAAAATGAGAACACTCACAAGAAGTTGCTGTAGGCCACAACTCCCGCCCAGAAAATATCTGGATTTTATTGGAAAATACTTTCCTATACTGTATATCCTTAATGAACGAAACAGTTCGACAGCCCCCCGCATTGCATTACGTGACCGACGAATTGGCCCGCGCGGCCCCTCTCCGTAGCTTGACTCGCGTACGGCAAAAATGGTTGCTACGCGTCGAATGCTGCGGAGATCATCTCTCGTGATTGGCCCGTTTTAGTCACATGCTGTGATGACGTACTCGGCGTTTCCCCTTGGTTCCACATACCATCTACGCCGCCGCCTTCTCGATCGATTTTGCAGCATAATTAAATGTATCATCTGGTCATCTAGGTCCCTTCGCTCTAGCAGACACTGTTCCACGGTCACCATTGTTGTTGCTTTGTTCCTTGCTACTGAAAGGAAAGTAAAAACGGCTACCGGAAATGGCCAAACAAATGCAGAGGAAAAATGCAGAGGAAACTCCCTGTGGTGTCCCAGCCAATACCGGCCCTAGCGACACCCCCGACGTGGAGGTGAACTGCAGTACATTTTCAAAACTGCGCGCGTGGGTTGCGCTCGAGTATAAAGGCAAACTACGCACGGGACAGCCGCAGTGACGTCAGCGCGGTCGCCGTCCACGCGAGTATGAAGAAGCCTTCAGTCAAGAAGTGTGGAAGGAGGAGATACATGTGTCAAATATTTCTCAATTTGTGGAATTTGATTGTGAAAATTTGGGAATTGTGGAAATGCGAATTGTTCCCAAGATGTCCTGAATGAATGTCCTGACATTTTAAAACTGGAATTGTATGAATTGGTGAAGAATTGTGGAATATATATATATCTTGATTTGAGAAATTTAACATGAGGAAATTGGAAATTTTATAATCAAACGATGTGGAATTTGGGGTTCTTGGGCTTGTCATTCTAACAAAAAACAATAATTTAAAAAAGGTAAGTAAAAAAAAAATTATCATTTATTTTTAGACCGTGTATTTGGATTCAGGTAAGAGACAACTCTATTACACACTTCACGATGTCCTCCTTGCCATTAAAAACTACCCACTCCCACATGCCAACTTCAGAGTGTTAATGGAAAAACCAACAGTTACGTGTAATTGCGTTATTGTAATTGGAAGGCAGGAGCATGTAAGTGTGAAAAAAGAAGTCAGTAGCCACTTGATCACTGCGAAGCTAAAATAAAATTAATGAGAGAGGGCGCTTTTTCCCGATGTAAAGAATTTCCATTTTTTGCAGCGACTGCGCTCGTGTTCTCTACAAGTATGAAGTGAGCCAAATCACAGCTGTGCCACTTATGCATGAGTATTGGGATTACTGTCACCTTTGTCTGCATATTTTCCTTTGATTAATGTCACCCAAATGCTGTGTCTTCCAATTGAGAACCTGCTTCATTTGCATGATTTTTTTTTTTAATACATGGTTGAAAATTTGGGGATACATTACCGTGTGTGCCATCTTTGTCGGCATGGCACTGAGCGATTGTCACTAGAGCAAAAGAATCTCGGAGCCATCCTTTCACAATTACACCTGTGAGATCTGCTAGTCATTAACACAGCCATACTGACCTTGTTTACCTTCGCACAAAAGAGGCACATTTGCATTCGGTACCTTCAATGAAGGGGATTTAACTACCGAGGCACTAACGTTTACCCGCCTATTTGTTAGAAAGACTGACATGAAAACGTCAGCTCCAATATGTTTCGACACAGGCAGCCATCAGTCGCCGTCCTTAAAACATATTACAGCGCCCATTTCCTATTGCTGCCTCGGAGGGGAATTCCCAGATGGTGGGGTGTGATTAGTTCACTTAGCTGTTTAGAGATGAGCATCTGGAAACACAGGTTGAATTAACACCATCGGGCCCATCATTTGCTCTAAATTAGTGTCATTGAATGAATCTGATTATTAGACATGCAAAAACGGAAGGGCTAATAGAGTCCTCATCTCCCATCATTATCCACACTTACTCACGAGTGCTTATGTTTGCGGACAGGCTCACATATGTTCAGCAGAAGCATCCAGCTCCACACGTTTGGAGTTCGATTACCTGCACGCAAGTTATTCAAATGAACAAACTCGGTCGCTTTATACGGAAGCGTATTAGTGCCACCGCGGGAAAAAAAAGTTCCATAACAAGTTATAATGTGATACATTTCACATTTTAACTTGATAAATGTCACGTTATAACATCGTAAGTTCAGTATCACATAACGTGATATATCGTAGTTCACGTATTAACGGGATGAATTTCACCTTAAAACATGATCAATTTCACATTGTAACGTAATAAATGTAAAGTTTTAATGTGATAAATTTCACGTTACTGAAACTTCACGTTTTAACGTGAAAAGTTTGACTTCCACTTCTGAGCAGAAAGGAATTGCTTTATTTTATATTGCTGAATGCGAAAGTGAAACTAATCACGTTAAAACGTGAAGTTTATGAACAAAACGTGAAATAGAAACTAGAAACTAGAAACAAACTTTTTTTTCTGGTGAAAGAAGTGAGTCTACTCTTTGTTTTGCTCGGCGCGGTGCTTATATAGTTGCAGAACACAATATTCTGTGGGTCTTGAAAGAGCAGTCAAAATGCTTTAAAATTAGACACTGCTATAGCTTTTTAGATTTTAGAAGTCAACACAAATATTTTAGTCAGTGAGCAAATGAAAATGGACACATCCTTAAGGGACATATCCGATATGAGCTCCCGTGGCTATTTCTGCTACATTTGTTCCCATCAAAAGCCGGATGATCCACTGGATTTTCAATAACTCACTCCACCTGTCTGTTCACACCATCAGACATAATGAAAGGGAACCCCTCTTTTCACAATGATTATGTAACGCAAGCCTAAAGTGGCCCGCGTGGTGTCACCCCCCCCCCCGCCTCGACCGAGGAGTCCCCCGCTGGCCGGAAGGGACCTCTTCCCAAGCTGGAGTGCCTCCTGCTGGGATCACTGGGCCGATGGAAAGGTTGGGGGTTTGAGGCGAATGGTAGGTGGAGGGGTTACAACGACTTGGAGAACATTGTCTACAGCACACCCCACCCACCACCCCGACATTGCCTTCCTCTTCAATCCCTTGCCCCTTATCACCTTCCCCCATCAATAGAGCGACAATGTGGATGTGGCGTTGCCATTTGTCTCTTTATGGGCCTCTCCAAAGTGTCAGAAAGAGACTGCAAGTCTGTTAAAAATAAAAACTGGAAAAAGGCAGTGTTAAATTGTACATACAAGAAATACCACAACAGTATATATCCATTTTCTGTAGTCCCACCTCTCCCGAACAGCCTCTGTCTCTATCAATCATTCCCCAGTTTGATTCGGCGTGTAATGCAAACACCCAGGTAACCTAAATCACAAACAGGAGATGGCAATTTCATCCGAGCAAGAGCGTTGAAGAAAGCAAACAGCGGCGTGGAATTTTGATAGAGCTAAGGCTTTCCTCGGAAGAAAGGCAGAATTTAGCTTCAAATCTATATTCCTGCGAGGAAAGAGATTGTATTGTGTTATCAAGAGAGTCTGTTTACCTAGTGAATCTACATATGGCTATCTAATATCTTTGTGCCATTGAGCAGGTTGGAGGCTGGAGTCCCAGGGGTGTCAAAACTGAGATTATGCATGGCAGGGGTTGAACTATTGCCCCTCGTGTGATTGAAAGACCTCCGCCAGCTTAGGCGCTGTTTATTGTACATTTGCATTGCTCACTTCTCGGAGGCTGCAGGGGAACTATCAGTGGTCAGGCATTTCATATCTGGGCCGCTGTAATTTGGTTTCCTCTGGAATCCCCCCTCGTGTTTCCCAGCCCGCAGGTGAGTCTGAGGGCTTATAAGTAATCATTTAGTTGATTGACCAGGATAGGCTCAGATCAATATCTCTCAGCAGACATCGCACGGCGAGAGAAAACACATCACGTGTTTGTGTATTTCAATCCAGTATTTATACTGGCGTTTAGGATCAAATACCAAAACACTCATCCCAGCGTTTGCTCATGAGGTATGGTGTTTTGACAAGTACTGAGGTGACTTAAGATACGAGTGACCTGATTTAAGAGTTTTTCTTAAAAAAAAAAAGTTCCCTTCTTTCTGTCTCGTGTTAATGCCACTCCCAGTTGGAGGTTACTGTCAAACTAAACATCAAACAAAGAGAATTACATGTTGTGTATTGAAAACAACCACATGACTTTGCCTTCTTCTAGCTTGATGCTAAGACGCAATGCAAAATGCCTTAAATGGGGTAACAAATCACATCCATGTTGAAGTGTTATAACCCTTTAAGCAACTGATATTTGAACACAAACAGTGAGGCAACACATGTAAAGGGACAATATAACAAGACTTACAGGCATGTATTCTTTATCGTCCATTTTCGATAGTGGCTGTCCTCATTAGGGCAGCCTATCCCAACTGACTTTGGGCAAGAGGTAGGGTACATCCATGACTGGTCGCTACTCAATCGCAGTGGATATATAGACAAACCACTATTTGCATCCACATTAACACTGTCACGGAGTGGGAACAGAGCCCAACCTGCCTGCACCAAAGTCAGGCAAGTGAACCACTAAATCATTAGTGACTCGACTTGTTCAAGCGATATTAATATCAGAAAGACAACAATAGCTAGACGGATGACTCACTTGGTCGCCTGACACTTACTTACTTAGTAACAACTGGGCTATTCCACCTGATCAGTGCCATTTGCATGTTATAACAACAACAACAAAAAAACACTTAGATTTCTATCTTTTTTTCAACTTTTAATCTAAAAATAAAGATATTGAACTACTCAAAATTGTGTATTGTTCCATATCAGGCAACTTTGTTTTTATGCCATTGTTTTATTGTACTGAAACTCCTCATTTGAGTAATAAGACTGAAAGTAACAGGAGTGTGTTTATAGCACAGAGTTAGCAAATGCATGAAACATAGCCACATGGAATTTATGCTAATTGCATGTTGACATTAAGCACATTACCGTGATTTATCAAAAAATAATAATAATAAAATAAAACTAAACAAATTACATCCAAAAATAATTTAGGTACTATGACTGTCCCAAGATTTTAGTCTTACCGGTAGTTGAAATATTGTCAAATATACATAAGAATAAAGGAATTTCTGCTTTTGGCCTTCCCATAGCCTGCAGAGGATATGAATGATGCAACTTCCTGAGGACCATGTGACTTGTGGAATATTCCAGATTTTGCAGAGGCGATAACAGGACGGAGTAAAAACCCAGAAACATGCCTAAATTGTGAATTTCAACTATATATTTTTTAAAGAAACTAAATTGAACGTACAGTTGCAATAAGGAGTAATGCACAAATATGTAAAAATATAACTTCCACAATGGATTCAAATTATTAGATTTTAGAGCAAAGTCTCATTTTAGGAAGCGGGGACAGGCAACAAATGCTATTTTTCCACTGTTCAAGGTAGTTGAATTTAATCTTTTATTAATTGAATATGCAATCGGATCAATGTGCTGGACACTTTACATTGGAAAAAAGGTATTTCACAGTTAACTCGATCATGTATTTATATATCTTATTTCCTGAGGCACAAATGGATTTGGTGGAATGGCCCAGTTTTGTGATGGCGACTGTTTGACACTGGAATGAATTCACTCTATTTCCATGGGATTTTATTATAATTTCAAACCTGTTCAAAACAGGTTATAGGGCATAAGATTAGTAATTCCCCCCCCCCCCCCCCAAAATTCAACTACCCTCAAAATACAAAATATAGTGTACTTATTATACAAAAACCCACTACATTCTTGTTTGAACTGGCCCCATCAGATCATTCCGAATCAGATTATATTAACAAAGATAATTGCATTCGGATCCTTGCCCTGAAGTGGTCAACAATACAATTTCACTAATTTATCCTGGTGAAAGGTTGACCTTAAGAAATGTAATTACACACACCTGAGTTACACAAGAGCCTGAGAGGTCCACAAAACGGTTACCGGTGAAGAAGGTGTGATTGCACGCAAAACAATTAGCCCATTGTTGCGGCAGTTTAGAATAATTGCAATGTAGCTTCTGGCTTTAAACAAGCAAGTGATGATGAAAAAAGCAAACAGACGTGGTCAAAATAAAAGCAAGCATGCAGCTGGATTGCCTATGTTGTGTGTAATCTACACTAAGTGATAACATTTTAAGGAACAAACACAATGCACGTGCCTCTCTACGGCATCCGCTGGGGAGCGGCATTAGTTCTACATGACGACGTGGAATTAAGTGGTTTAGAGTAACCTGTTATAAACACACATCCTTTATGAATTTTAAGAGGTCTGGCCGTGCCTCATAACTATGCATGACTTCATACTTTCATAATTGACAGGAAATATGAACTAGGCCAGGGGTCGCCTATTAGAATGACTTTTCATTAAAATTTTTGACAGCCCAATACACAAATGCGGAGTGGATTTCCTGGGCATATTCATGTGGTACACGGGAATCCTTAAAGTGAAATCTAGCAGAAATCCCCCAAGGCTACGCCCACCACTCTTACAACTGCGCAAGAGCAATGCTTTGTAACAGTGAGGAAGGCCTCAGTCACAGAATGTCTCAATTGCTGTGCGAAATACTGCAGATACACTCACAACATTGTCACAATATTAAGTGCACATATCCAATCTGATGAGATCCAATAAGCGCTGTATGAAAAAGATATGATATATGATTTACAAAATATCTGTGGATGAAAGAGCGAAACGTTTGGTCATTGTCGCCAAAATTGTGCGTGAGCGATGAATGTCGTGCGCCGGTTACGTTCAAGTGAATGGGAGCGGAGGACGAGCCTAAACTCAAAATATCCTCCTCTCTTTTCATTTTCACCCACATCCCCTTTCAGCTCACGTTCCCAGTTGGGGGGCCAACAATCAGAATCAGATTCAGAATCAGAATCAGAAACCAAGGACCAGTCAGAGCAAAGCTTATTTACATATCAAATATCAATGAGAAGTCAATTGCCAGGTGTAAAAGACCAGCTACAGTAGATTGAAAAGGGGCATCCTGGGAATTTTCGATCAAAATGATCTTGCAAACCCGATAAAAGGTCATCAAAGACTATATATTGAAAAGAATTGATGGCATGTGATCTTTAATAATTGGCTAAAGGTGCATCGGCGACTGTGGGTCTCCTTGCTCACGTGTGAGGGCTTTCCAGTATCTTAATTGCTTTTTTCCCCACCTCAATCAAATGGCAGTGTTTATGAAGGTCGCTTACAGCTCAAATTTTGGCAAACAACACAAAGCAAAATATCGACCAACTGATGGCTCGTAATTTGAAAAATTCCTAAGTTGGGGGTACTAGTAAATGAACATACTACTGTATTAGAAACACCTCTCTGCAGCGCATTTTTCGATAACCACAATAATAAACATATCATGTTTAGCATTTCAGAACTCGTATATTACATTGGCTCGCATGAGATTATGCAGAAAATGTTGTGCAAAACTGATATAGTACATATTTAAGATTTACACACACCGTCATCGTTTTTTTGTCTGCAGTTGACCAATCAAACAGGACAAATTCCACAAAACCCCGACGTGGAATATTTGTTCTTTTTTTTTTTTTTGGACAGATCAGTGTTGATATACAATAGAACAATGTGTCATGGGCGACCGAGGAATTTGGAGCCAATCACCCTCGTTTTAGCACATGCTAACACACAATGTTTCCCTAAAATGTAAATCTACACTTCTGGACTGTAAATTGCCACAAAGAAGGCTCTTGAGTGAGTGACTTAACGTCCATCCCACTCATAATTAAGCAGACAGACTGACATTGTCGCTCCTACGCAACTGCAACACTGGGGTCTTTGTTGACATGGTGTCTCGACAAAGGGGGAAACAAACCAGGGAAAAATATTTTCAGCTGACTCATCGACTGGACATTGGTTTGTTGGAGACTTGAATGAAAGCAAAATGAAAGATGCTCACAAATGCCGCTTGTTTCAAAATTGGACTTTTACTGAGCTGGTTGATGCTTTTCACCAATGGGTAGGGAACAACTGTATCAGAAAGAATAACCTGTCATGGTCTGTGTTTTGGCTTGGGTTGTGTTTAGTTTTGTTCCATGTTTTCCGGTGTTCCATGTTTGTCGTGTGCTCATTAAGTTGTTGTGTCCACCTGTTCTCGTCTGCTTTGTGTCAACCAATCAGCTCTCTCCAGCCACTCATGTCCTGTCCAGGTGTTCCTCGTTGTCTCGTCTATCTGTTTGTATTTAGTTCCCTGGTTTCTTTCAGTTCTTGTCGGTTCATTGTCGTTGTCACATGTCTCTGCCATGTCATAGTCGTCAGTTGTCTTTATCATTGTGGTATGTTATTGTCAGGTGTCATTCTCCCTTTCTATTCCACGTCTTACTCACAGGTCATAGTTTGTTTCCAGTTTTAGATATTCGAGTGTTTCTTTGTTACTTTGATTTGATTGGTATCTGTTGTGGGACTTTGTTTAGTTTTCCCTTTTTGAAGATTAAATATTATTTTGAGACTCCCGCACTCCTGCCTTGCCTCCCTGCTTCCCTGCAATTGGGTCCACCATGTTCTTGCCTTGCGTTACTCGCCCTCGCCCTAACCACGTTCGTGACAGAATGAACCGACCAGAACAGGACCCAATGGGAAGAAGATGGCGTCACCCTGGACACCACCAAACTGCCTCCCACCGTCCTCAGCCTGCCATCCATACCTACCCTCCTCCAGTAAGCCCAATCGTTCAGTCTTTTCTGTCCTTTTCATCGGGTCCCCCCACTTGTCCTAGTTATTCACCATGCCCTACTATTTTACATCCACATGTTTCTTTAGATTCTGATTTTTCTGATTGTGAAGATGGCCCCGATTTAGTTAACCTTCTTTCTGATTCTGACTCTGACACAGACTTAGATTTTTCTGGTTCCTTCCCTAGTTTATCCCGTCCTCGTCAGTTTTTGTCACGTCTCCCCATTTCCAACCCCAGTGAGTCCAAAACCTTTCCCTCGGACCTTTTCTTGGGCACCCGTTTGGCCATCTACCCGGGACCGCCGCGTGGTGGCCAACGGAGGCGCCCAAGTAAAGGTCAAATTTTGCCCCCTCGTTTTTTCCCTGTTCACAAGTCACTTAATTTTTCACCTGTTCCCACACGTTGTTCCACGGCTCCACTTAAGTCACGTCCAGTCAAACCTGCCCCCAAGCCACCATGTTCCGTACCAGCCATTTTTCCTAGTTCACCTTCCCGAGACCTTGTGCACTCTTCCACTCCCGTACCCTCTACTCCCAAACCTCAATGGCGGCAGGCTGAGGAAGCGACTGCAGGCCCCGTTCCTGCTCCTCGGCAGCTGCGGCAGGCTCCCGTTCCTGCTCCTCGGCAGCTGCGGCAGGCTCCCGTTCCTGCTCCTCGGCAGCTGCGGCAGGCTCCCGTTCCTGCTCCTCGGCAGCTGCGGCAGGCTCCCGTTCCTGCTCCTCGGCAGCTGCGGCAGGCTCCCGTTCCTGCTCCTCGGCAGCTGCGGCAGGCTCCCGTTCCTGCTCCTCGGCAGCTGCGGCAGGCTCCCGCTCCTGCTCCTCGGCAGCTGCGGCAGGCTCCCGCTCCTGCTCCTCGGCAGCTGCGCCAGGTTCCCGCTCCGGCGGCGCTCGTCCAGCGGCCGCCACCCGTCCTTGCTCCGGCGGCGCTCGTCCAGCGGCCGCCACCCGTCCCCGCTCCGGCGGCGCTCGTCCAGTGGCCGCCACCCGTCCCCGCTCCGGCGGCGCTCGTCCAGCGGCCGGCACCCGACCCCGCTTCGGCGGCGCTCGTCCAGCGGCCGCCACCGGACCCCGCTCCGGCGGCTCTCGTCCAGCGGCCGCCACCCGACCCCGCTACGGCGGCGCTCGTCCAGCGGCCGCCACCCGACCCCGCTACGGCGGCGCTCGTCCAGCGGCCGCCACCCGACCCCGCTACGGCGGCGCTCGTCCAGCGGCCGCCACCCGTCCTCGCTCCGGCGGCGCTCGTCCAGCGGCCGCCACCCGTCCTCGCTCCGGCGGCGCTCGTCCAGCGGCCGCCACCCGTCCTCGCTCCGGCGGCGCTCGTCCAGCGGCCGCCACCCGTCCTCGCTCCGGCGGCGCTCGTCCAGCGGCCGCCACCCGTCCTCGCTCCGGCGGCGCTCGTCCAGCGGCCGCCACCCGTCCTCGCTCCGGCGGCGCTCGTCCAGCGGCCGCCACCCGTCCTCGCTCCGGCGGCGCTCGTCCAGCGGCCGCCACCCGTCCTCGCTCCGGCGGCTCTCGTCCAGCGGCCGCCACCCGTCCTCGCTCCGGCGGCGCTCGCCCAGCGGCCGTCACCCGTCCTCGCTCTGGCGGCGTTCGTCCAGCGGCCGCCACCCAACCCTATTGCCTGGCCCCTGCATTACCATTGGCTTCGGCACCGTGGCCGTCCACCTGAATGGCCCTGTAAAGACCCTGGTGCTTGGCGTCCTGGACGACCTCCTGAACCGCTCAGCCAAGCACCTCACCCTGGGTGGCCTGGATGGCCACCAGACTGACCTGAGGGGTGGACTCTGTACCCTCCTCCAGGCCCCCTTCCGCCCACCCTGGGTTGGTGACTTTTTGGTTGTTGTTTGGGGAACGTCTGGGATCCGTTCCTTTAGAGGGGGGGTACTGTCATGGTCTGTGTTTTGGCTTGGGTTGTGTTTAGTTTTGTTCCATGTTTTCCGGTGTTCCATGTTTGTCGTGTGCTCATTAAGTTGTTGTCCACCTGTTCTCGTCTGCTTTGTGTCAACCAATCAGCTCTCTCCAGCCACTCATGTCCTGTCCAGGTGTTCCTCGTTGTCTCGTCTATCTGTTTGTATTTAGTTCCCTGGTTTCTTTCAGTTCTTGTCGGTTCATTGTCGTTGTCACATGTCTCTGCCATGTCATAGTCGTCAGTTGTCTTTATCATTGTGGTATGTTATTGTCAGGTGTCATTCTCCCTTTCTATTCCACGTCTTACTCACAGGTCATAGTTTGTTTCCAGTTTTAGATATTCGAGTGTTTCTTTGTTACTTTGATTTGATTGGTATCTGTTGTGGGACTTTGTTTAGTTTTCCCTTTTTGAAGATTAAATATTATTTTGAGACTCCCGCACTCCTGCCTTGCCTCCCTGCTTCCCTGCAATTGGGTCCACCATGTTCTTGCCTTGCGTTACTCGCCCTCGCCCTAACCACGTTCGTGACATAACCTGCTTTGAGGAAAACAAACAAAGGATATTGCCATGTGGACTCAGGAACACTTTAGAAAACTACTGTCCGTTAACATAGTTCGTCGCTACATCTACAAATGCAAGTTAAAACTCATCTGCTCACCTGAGATGGTTTGATGCAAAGTGGAAAAGTGTGCTACGGTCTGACATTTTTGGGCCAAAGCGCAAAAGTACCATTCGGATTGGTGTCCGCGCAAAGTTAAAAAGCCAGCATCTGTGATGGTATGGGCGTGTGTTCGTACCCATGGAATGGGTAAATTGCACATCTGTGTAGGCACCATTGATGGTGAAAGGTACACACAGGTTTTGGAGCAACACATCCTGCCATCCAAGCAACGTCTTTTTCGGGGACAGAGACAAGATTCAGATTCTGCACGTGTTACAACAGTGTGACTTCTTACTAAAAGATTGCGAAATAGTAGACTGGCTTGCCAGTAGTCCAAACCTGTCTTCCATTGAAAATGTGTGGCGCATTATGAAGCGCAAAATGTGACAATGGAGACCTGGACTGTTGAGCAACTGAAGTTGTAGCTCAACCAAGAATGGGAAAGAATTCAACTGACAAACCTTCAACTATTACTGTCCTCAGTTCCCAAATGCTTATTGAGTGTTGATAAAAGGAAAGATGATGTAGCACAGGGGTAAACATGCCCCTGTCCCAGCTTTTTTGGAATGTGTTGCTGGCATCAAATTCATCCATCCATCCAGTTTCTGAACCGCTTCTCCTCACTAGGGTCGCGGGCGTGCTGGAGCCTATCCCAGCTATCATCGGGCAGGAGGCGGGGTACACCCTGAACTGGTTGCCAGCCAATCGCAGGGCACATACAAACAAACAACCATTCGCACTCACATTCACACCTACGGGCAATTTAGAGTTGTCAATTAACCTACCGCGCATGTTTTGGGGATGTGGGAGGAAACCGGAGTGCCCGGAGAAAACCCACGCAGGCACGGGGAGAACATGCAAACTCCACACAGGCGGGGCCGGGGATTGAACCCCGGTACTCAGAACTGTGAGGCAGACGCTTTAACCAGTCGTCCACCGTGCCGCATCAAATTCAAAATAAGTGAATATGAGCAAAAAGCTAAGTTTAACAGTTTGAACATTAAATGTCTTGTCTTTGTAGTGTATTCATTTGAATATACTTTGGCTTGAAAAGGATTTGCAAGTCATTGTATTCATTGGGGCGGCACGGTGGACGACACATCAAAATAACGACATAAACGATAGAGGGTTATATCTGACGGCAAACCTTTTTATATCACACTATGATGTATATCGTTATATTGTACAGCTCTGGTCCCAAGTGAACTTAGTGAGCAAAATATCTTTTGCGGAACATTTAAACTTATACGTAAAGCTCTCTAATTCTTGTCTTCTAGTACAGACTAGAGAAAAATAATTTTACATTTTGATTCAACAGCAGGTCCCAGAATGAATTGTTTCCATTTTAAGACAGATCCTGCCGGTTATTTATAAACATATGACAACCCTTCAGTCTAACAATAGAACTATTCTTATGAGTACTATGGACGAAAATAATTAAATGCCTTATAGAGGACATTCAATTATAGAACAATGCACCCGCACATCCACACACAAACATCCTAATACCGGATATAAGAAAACATGAGTGAAAGCATGAATATATTACCATCTGCTTCTTTTAATTCTTGACACTTACAGTAGTGGCATGTTTTTGTAAAAGGATATCATTAATCATGGGTATAATCAGATGACATCAGGTCATGGCCCACTAAGTGTGTTTTGCTCATTATGGTAATATCCAGGAGAGGGGTCTGTATCTGCTCTTTTTATTTATTTATTTTTGATTTATTTATTTTTTTTGACACTTCTTTTCTTGACAACCTACTTCCGATTCTGAGGGCAAGATAAAAATTGGGAGCATGGACACCACAGCGATATCTTTCAATAGCTAGCAATTAACAGACATCTTAAATCTTCATAGTCTCATTTAAGTAGATGTTGATGTCTTAATTTGGGTGCTTAGTGTAAAATGTGTACGCAAATGCAGACAGTTTGAAGGTATGCAATGTTAACAATCCTGAGAATTTACTTATTCCATATTGTGTTCGACTACACTAGTGCTCTACTGATATATTCTTCTTCAGACTAGACTACTGGATATTGTACTTTACTTTATTATCTCTCGTGTTTTTATTTTACTGTTACATCTTCCCATTACGGCACACATGAAAGCTCATGTTAATAGGTAAAGTCGAAGTGTGCTTACTCATCTGAAAATGATTTTTATGTGTCGCAGTGGTGGCATTATCTTAATTCAAACCATGGCAGCGTCGGCTCACGAATGAAAGGAAATAATTTCTGTGGCAGCAGAAAATAAACGCGGAACCTATTTACTATCTGCTTGATATATGAAGTTTGTGGTTTTGATTGCACGCGATTACGTTCGGGGAGAATGACCTTTAGTGGCTACCGTATTGGAATATAATGAGGATGTGTCAGTCAGCGGGAGTACAGTGATGAGACGAGGCCCGGCCGAGCGCTATCCGGAGCATCGATCCGCCGCTGACGTGAGTATTGAGGAGAATCTGAAATATTTCAACACCGCCTTTTCCTGGTAGAACACACAACCAAGACAGAACAATAGATCATCCTGATATTCCCTACAATGTAAATCAAATTCATACGATTGAACTGAGTGTGTGACAATGGTAAACCACAACGATGATGATCAATGTAGGGTAAAATCATTTTTAAATAGCTGTAGCTGAGCAGCGAAGGTGATGAAAATGGATATGTTGATGGCTTCTCTTGCCTCCACCTTCTCATTAACTCTGGCCCTGGTAATATGACCTGGGAGAGATTTTGTCCTCCTACTTCAAACCCGACACTGAGTCGCTAAGCTCTGCTGGGAAAGCCCTATCACATAACGAACAATTATAAGTGGGCCAATCAGATGGGCTTAAAGTCACTCCTTCAGTGCCTTCAGTGCCTCCATAATGAAGTAAAATATAACATCAGCGAGGCATCCAGCCACATGGATTCTCATCATAATCACAGTCAACCACAATGTTGTAATTTGCTGTGACTTTTTGCTTCAAGGATTACTTGAAGCATGATTTGGCCTAACAGGACGATTAATCTTTTTCTTAATCTGCAGTTTATTTTTTTTCTTTGAAAAAATGGGAAGTACGCATTTGAATTTCAGTCAAATATGTGGCTGACAGTCTGTTTACACAACAAAAACCGAGTAAAAACCGAACCGGTTTTTCCTCACATGCATACAACAAGTCACTGACGGCGTTGTAGTCCATTCGCCTGACTTCGGCGTGAGCAGCGAGGGTTCAGTTCCCACTCAGTGCGAATGTGAGTTTGAATGGTTGTCTGTCTTTATGAGACTGGCTGGTGAACAGTTACGTATGTAGTCTGCCTTTCGCCCGAAGTCAGCTGGGAGAGAGCACCCTGTGACCCTGAACAGGATAAGCAGTGTAGAGAATAGATGGAGGGATACCTCAGAGTGCAGCACTCACCGCCCTCCCAGGACAAGGGGAAGACATGGCAAATAATTACTGAACTGTGTAGCTAATAAAACATAAGGCATTTTGTCGTGACCGTGTCCTGCCTTTAACTGCTGTAAAATTGTAAACATCCCTAGGAATGCCGATTGACTCTCATTTTGCACAGTTGTGCTGCCGTCCTGTATTTGTGCGGCCATCCTGACGTCATACAAATGTATCTAATAAACAACCTGCGTTTAAGTGGAGGGGAGAATCTGCGCAGCCAGAGAAGCACGGCACTGGGAACCTTTTCTGACTTAAGCACATAGGAGAATATGCCCCTTTGTGAATGGAATACTAAGTGAATATGAATTACAGGGCTGATCATGAACAAATCTTCAGTACAAACATTTATTGTAACCTAATGCTATCCTAATTCTCATCTGTCACTCACAAAACAAACGAGGTGGTCACTAAACAGAACACTAACCTTACTCACAGTGCAAACAATATGTCAGCAGAGCACATATGTATCTAAAATACAGACACAACTGCTACTACATGGAAACAACAAACAACACCTATGGTAACGATAAAAACGTAATTCCTAACACAATTTTACAAAATGCCGCTAGGCATGCTGGGAAGTACAGCTTCAACTCTTGCTGTAGCATTGGAGTAGTTGATGCTGGGCATCCCAGCATGCCTAGCAGTATTTTGTAAACTAGTGTTAGGAATTATGTTTTATCATTTATAGTTGTCGTTTGTGTTTTCTTGTATTATAATAGTAGTTGTATGTGTGTTCTACTTGTTGTGCATCATTATGTTGTACCTTAAGGGTTCTGTTCAGTGAGGCCTGTTTTCTTTACTGTTTAACAAGCTCAATGTGAGTTTGCTATTGTCGTCAAAGTGAGGGATCTCGCAAATGGCGCCATTCAAGCTAGGACTGCCATTACACTTGTCCCACATGTTGTAATAATGTGTATGTTTTAGTACCAATTTTGGGATTTGATTTTAAAAGTTGGAGTTGTCTGATTCGGATGCCTCCCGGACGCCTCCCTGGTGAGGTGTTCCGGGCACGTCCCACCGGGAGGAGACCCCGGGGACGACCCAGGACACGCTGGAGAGGCTACATCCTTCGGCTGGCCTGGGAACGCCTCGGGATCCCCCAGGAAGAGCTGGATGAAGTGGGTGGGGAGAGGGAAGTCTGGGCGTCCCTGCTAAAGCTACTGCCCCCGCGACCCGACCTCGGATAAGCGGTAGAAAATGGATGGATGGATGGATGGAGTTTGAGTTGTGAATCTCTTAAACACCAATGTTGTATGGACAGGTTGGAAAAATGACATGACTTCCGGCACCAGCATCTGGTGTGACGTCTTAAAATCATGTCAGACAGCAAAACTGCTTTTAATACAACAGGGCAGGAGAAGTGAGTGACTAATGTGAAACTTCACAGCCCTGCTCCACTGTTCCAGCATTCACCATTTTCACAAAGGAAATGACACGACTTTATATCCATTCTTAGTTAAAACTAATGCCTGAATGTGATGTGAGTCTGTAGTGAATAGTTTATCTCTAGGGTGTTAGCTCTAACTATGGAAACGGAGTACCAGTGCAACATTAATCACCAAAGTATTATGGCTCATATCCTTGGACAGCACATTAATTCAGGTGGCTATTAGGCAGCCGCCTTGCAGCCAGCGTACGAAGAAAAAAAGGGTCCACATTCAAATTCAGTTGACAGTGTACACAGTGCAGAGAGCGGCGACGTTACTCTGGTGCTATAAGAAAAGCAATTTGCTAATTTGAATATAACCACTAAATGAGTGTATTTAGTGGAGTCGGTGCTGCGCGTGAAACTCAGAAGAGTGCACTGACTTTAGTGGGCAGTAGGCATAATAACTCAGAACGAGGACTGCAGTCTTTCCTGTATTCCCTGTCAATACAGGCAGAGGCTCTACCTGCACATGGAAAAAAGAAAAAAACTGAGTGAAGGAACACCAATTAGAAAGGCTCTCTCTCCTGCACTCTTTCTGAAAAGCCAGGCTCCGCTAAAGGTCAGCCTGGAATTTGAATGACAGGGCCAAAGTCTTTTACTCATAATTTTTGTGTTTGCAATAGATTTTGGAGCAATTCACAGCCTTAGAGGCCTTAAGTAGAACAGCAATTAATTGTAATGAATAATCTGACAAATCTGGTTGACATATGGCCGCTAATACACCTTCTTTCTAGAGGGAGCAGTGGAGGGATTAGATTACCTCAAATGATATCTGGGAGTGCTGTGCCATCTGCATGTACAGGGAGAAGCAGCGCACGTAAAACAGGATGTGGGTGGAAGTGGGGTCTGCGCCCTGCCGCTCCACTTCCCCGCCAGCCTTAACGGGAACTGATTTGGGAATAGGACCGGCTTCTGTTTTTTTCTCCTCCCTTCCATCTTATTGAACCAGCTGCCTCTCATGAAGTAAAAACGCAATAACACGACACCGCTGCCAAAATGGAACACTGAGAGCAAAAGCAAACAAACATGACAGCAGTGACAAGTGTTGTGTCAACACACAAACAACACTTCCACGTGGAGGCATCTGAGCAGTTTATTAAAAGCATCTAAATGAACGATTACTTATTATCCCTCATATACAGCTACACACGTGTTTGCTAATATACTTCTAAAGCTCTACAAATAATGTATATCAGATGAAAGATGTATGCAATGAGCTGCATCTAAGTATTGGAGGTCAGTTGAAGTAAAAATAAGGAACACTTGTGCTTTCTTTTGGTTTCTTGGATCCATGTATACCAACACAACAAAACAAAACTACATGTTGAATCGAGAATCATGATTTTATATCATGCTGCAAAATGTACACATACCTTAAACAGCAATATTAGTGCTGATGCTAACACTAAATCGAGATGCTAACGCACTACAAATTTAACTGAATCTTCATTAGAGCGGAAACAATATGAAAATGAGTGAAATAAAGTACTGTAGCAGCGGCGAAGTTAACAGCAACCCAGCATGCCTCACAGCTCAGGGTGTAAATAGTTGCCCTTTATTACACGTGTTCCATAATGTACAGTTGTTCATTGTGTACCTTTAATTAGGAATAGTTTGTGTTTCATCCACCGCCTTTATTTTATCATTATTTCCTCACCATTCATTTTGTTACATGTACTGTGAGTGAATGTTGCCGTGTTTAGTGACCTGCCCATGTTGCTTACTGGTGGAGAAAATAGTGACGACGGTCTGCTCGTACCTATTCTGAAGTAAAGCTCTTTTTCAGCAAAGCTAAAGTGCCTCGCTCTCGTCCTCGTGATTCATGATCGCCACAGTACGTTTTGGTAAAATTGTGTACCGGTCATTGTTTTAGTGCGTTGGAACTAGCTAATGCTAATATTATTGTGAGATGCTAAAACAAAGACATCAACTTGTCAACTAAATCTACAATGGAGCGGAAACAATATGAAAATAAATAATATGAATTGAAAAAAAAAAAAGAAACTATATCAATCATTCGAGTAAAATGTTCTTATTTTAGTGTGAGTCCGAACTCACATTACAGGACAGTTGCATTAGGGCTGAGGCTAATGCTAATTCTAATGTGAGATGCTAAAACACAATGACAAAAACTATTCCACTCAATCTGCATTAGAGCAGAAACATGAAAATAAACACAATTAGGTTATATCACATTTTGGGGTTAAAATTTCTTACTATTTTTGTGTGATTCAGAACTCCGAGTTAAGTTCAATTAGAGCTGAGTTTAATGCTTATCCTAATTTGATGTGCTAAGACAACAACTAATCAACTAAACAACCGTATGAAAAGAAAAACTAAAAATAAATGATAAAGTGTATCATATTTTGGGTAAAATATGTAATTATTTTAGTGCGAGTCAGAACTTACAACAGTTACATTTGTGCTGCGGTTTGTGCTAATATTAACATGAGATGCTAAAACACAAAGAGAACAATTAATCAACTCCAGTTAATCTCCATTCCAAAAAATTTGATTCTCCTGACACACAGCAATTCATTTCATGAAGCAAATATCGTCTAATTTGGCGTGCGTTAGAGCGCCGCGCAACTCTGAACAGTTTCATTAGTGATGAAGCTAATGCTAACATTAACATAAGACGCTCACACTCAAAGACAAGTCAATTAAATCTGCATTAGATCCATTTCCTTCTCCTGACACACAGCATTCTATACATCCATTCACAACAACGAGATGTGATGTGTCCTAGTGATGGAAATAGAAACATTCATCTGTCTATCCATCCACATGCAATTTTCTTCAATGAATCTAAAATCATGTTTTGGCAATGACGGAGGGAGCAGGAATACTCGGAGAAATCCCACACATGGCGAGAACACGGAAAGTGCATGCCTGAGCTGAGATACGGCCTCCAAACTGTGACTCAGACATGCTGAGCACTACTTTACCGTGCTATGGAATGAAATATAAAGTACAATATATTACGGCGCTAAAGTCTGATTATGATATAGTCAACTATAGATACTAGAAAATCAATCAGCACATTTACTTTAAAATGTGGCACAATAAACTTCAATATGGATCAGGCTTGTTCATAATGTAAAGAGGCGGTATCATAATTTACAATAAAACACCATATTTTCCAGAAAAACTGACATGTCATAATCTATAATACTCTTTTAATCCAAATAAACAGTATATTTTTGCATCTATATTTTGCAGGCAGTCCCATAAGTGGTACCTTGACTTACAAGCACCCCAATTTACGTGTTTTTCGAATTACAAGCTCTCGCTCAGATGATTTTTTTGCTTTGGGTTGTGAGCCAAAATTTGAATTGAGTGAGTTTCAGATATGCCGCCACTCGAGTGTTGCTCAGTGAAGGCCATCCATCTGTTTAGTAAATGCCAACGTTAACCTAAAAATGTCCACCCTGTCATATTCTACCGGATAAGAAAGTAAAAATTGTGGACACTGAATCTATAATCTACGAAAGTTGAACTTTTTGAATGGAATCATGGAAATAAATAAACTT
Source organism: Phycodurus eques (assembly GCF_024500275.1). NCBI lineage: Eukaryota > Metazoa > Chordata > Actinopteri > Syngnathiformes > Syngnathidae > Phycodurus > Phycodurus eques. Next base: position 14,709,303 of record NC_084536.1, read on the forward strand.
TTCCATGATATTGAAATTTTTTTGGAAAGGGTCTGTCTCGACTCTCATATGAGAAAGGATTATCTCCAAATCATATGTAGGTGTGCTAAGTATCTCATACCCCTGACCATCATTAAAGTGACAAAGAAGAGACTAAGCGCCCCATGTCATCTCAGATATCAGTCACCACTGTGCTTTCTGATCATCACTCTAACCCCCGCGTAACTCTGATGCTGAATAATACAGAGCCTCCATTTACAGCACCTGTCTGCATAAGAACACTCTTTTGTGTTTCTTTAAAAAACCATTGTTAAGTGATAGTTCAGGAGCCAGGTCTGCTATGATGGCAGGAATATAAAACATTTCGTCCCCCCAGCCCCCCCACACACAAGGCACTGGTGTGTGGCTTGCATAATTGCCTGGGAGCAGGTCTTAATTTAAACCGGGGATAATTATCATGCAGAGCATACCCACCCAGAATGTTTGCATAACTATCACAAGCGTTTTCATAAATGATGCTTTAATTAGTCTTAATTAGAATTTGTTTAAGTCAGCAGGGAATGCAGGGCCCGTGAAATGATGTATGTAATAAGCATCAGGGCCTGCTCTGTTTTTTCCCCCTTACTCGGGAATAGAGCTGACAAAAATCACATCACATTAAATTGATTCAGTCAGAATTAAAATTCTTATGGTATTAATTAAATGGGTGGAGGGAGATCTCATTAGCAGGCTGTGTGGTGAGGGAGAGAGTCTCTCTGCCAGCAGATGTGACGGTGTCAGAGCTGCTGTATGTGCTCGCCATTAGGGCCCCCAGACAGGGAGAACATGAGGAGGGAGGGAGTCAGTGAGGAGGGAGGGAGGGGAGAGAGAGAAGAACGGATGACCTGGGAGTGACAGAGGAGAGGAGACAGCAGGAAAGAGCAGCGGAGGAAAGAAGGAAGGCGGGTACCGGAGGAAGAATAAGTGCAAATAAGAGAAAGACAGCAAAAGGGTAGGAAGGCAGTGCATGTCTCAGGCTTGGAGAGGAGGAGGAGGAGGAGGAGGAGGAGGAAGAGGTGGAGGGTTGAAGTGCCAGCACATTAATGGGCTGCAGGCTCCTCACCATCTATAGCTTTATTTAGCTTCATTTGGTCTATTTGGCTGGAATTCAATAAGAGGAGAGTTAATGACTTGACCAGATACCCTGTTATCAGCTCTGATGAGACACCCTCTCTAGCTGTGACTTTATACAGCTACACTCGTCTAATGGGCTTCTGGATTGCTACCCAAAGGACATTACAGTACAGTGTGGTAGAGTACAGACTCGCAGTAGTTGTGAAACTCTTCTATGTGTCTGCATAACATATTACACTGCCCCCGGTGGCAAAGTCACACTCACCAGAAGGCGCCACAATGAATTAATCATGATGCAAAAACCGTTCCAATTTTTTTATTCCATTTAATTATAATATTTTAAAAGTACAATATTACAGAGTGCTATTTTCTTAATAAAAAGACATTACCAATTTTTTAAATAGTTTTTTTGGGGGGGAGCCTGCAATAGATTAATGGCCTTTCCATTCATAACAATGGGGAAAGATGATCTGAGATACAAGTGTTGGGAGTTACAAGCGTGGTCATGGAACAAATTAAAATCAAATCCCAAGGCACAACTGTAATGGAAAAAGGAAATACTTTTTTCCTAGGGTCACAGTGATGCCATCATACAACCCTTATTAAGTGTACAAGCACTTTAAAACTGTCATACAAGTTTTTAAATCAATTTAAAAATAGTTCAGTAATGATGTGCATTGTTTAATATAGATATCGCGAAGCGTCTGCTTACTTCCCATAACTCCATCCATCCATCCATCCATTTTCTGAGCCGCTTCTCCTCACAAGGGTCGCGGGCGTGCTGGAGCCTATCCCAGCTGTCATCGGGCAGGAGGCGGGCTACACCCTGAACTGGTTGCCAGCCAATCGCAGCTTCCCATAACTTCCTGTATTTATTTTTCTTCGCTCCTTCCTTTAGAACAAGTTCCACTAAAAAGGCACAAAAAGCCAAAGAAAAAGCAAAACACATCATTTGACGACAAGTGAAATTAAATGAACTCTCGTGAGACCATGATACCTGTTAAGATTTTCAGAATTCGGAATTTGTTTCTGGTGTAATAACATTCAGCATTACAGAAACCTAAAAAAAAAAAAAAAAGATTTTGGTCATTACCAATGCTCTTAATCGAGGGCAGCTGCAGCATAAACCTTACATTGGGTGGCGGTCTCATAAATGTGTCGAGCACTCTCAGTATTTGGTTGCTTAATTTGGAGGGGTTGCTCACCCGATACACTCGTTAGGATGCTAATAGCTCAAGCCAAACTTCTTAGGAATGTGAGCGCAAGACTAAAAATCCAATTTGCGAGTGTTAAGAGAGAATTTCCTCTGCGATCAAAGTGTGTCTCTTGACTTAGCTTTTCATCCCTCAGGTAGTGCGAGGCATCATCAGGTCACCAGATAGGAGGGATGTTAAACAATGGCCGCATTGTTGAACCCTGCAGCTGCTGTCAGCTTCAGTGAACGGCAACCTTGAGAGGACAGAAGAATATAAAAAGGAGAAGGGGATAAAAATCACTTCCACATCGCACACATTTATTGAAAAGTGCCATCTCTTTAGTAGCGCACTATCTAAAAGGATTTTCTTTTTTTTTTTTTCTTCTTTTTTTTTTTTTTTGCAGCGGGTGGGACATATATTTTCCAATCGGGTGCTCAATAAAAATTGCACATGCATGTTTCTGATTAAATAATTCACTGCTGTGGTCAATAAAGTAAAAAGAATTCCAGCAGAAATCTTTCATTATCCAAAATGCCTCTCCGTAAAGCCTGTCTACATTGTATGAGGCAGGCATTGTAAACACTGGAAACAGCGCCTGGTATGGAATCCAACAAAAATGATAATGGAGGAAACAATGGCCTCCGGCAATGTAGCAGCAACTCGGCGGAGCCTATGTTACAAGGCATCGCTTTTCATGTATTAGGAGTGAGCATGACCGCTAGTAGGCCCTGCATAAATATTTGGGGTAAATACACAGTATATCATTTTTCTTCACACTTGAATTGCATTATGATTTCCATGCAGACTCAGGTGAACTGGGGTCAGGGGACTAAATTAAGTGGGTGCTGGAAGCAGCTGCAGCAGTTCCTCTCTTTAACCATGCTTGGCTGGTTAAGCTATCAAAAGCAGCTTGTACATGCACCATAAAAAAACACTGCCCGCGTGTGTTAAAATGGTATTAAAATGCTGTTGACCCTTAAAATTAGAAAAGGAAACATTCAACTCTTTGCATGACAATTATTTCACGTCCATCAAAAGCACAGTAGAGGAGAGAGACGTACGAGCGAGGCACCCTTAGAAATTTATAGACAGGCAGGCGGAGAAGTGAGGTTCATTTATGACAATGGGGCGTGATGACATCACGCCATAAAAGCCCTCCGCAGGGTCAGACGACACAAGCTGCATGCGTTTTGAGCCTTTGTGTTTGCTATGCATGAATATATAAGTGGCAGAGTGGGTCAGTGGTTGTCATTGCTTCCCTGTGATATATGATGACATCCACAACTACACTGTTTTCTTTTTTTGTTGATTTTTCTTCTCCCAATGCTGAGCATGTCGCGCCTGAATGTGATACAGTGGAACCTTGACTCTAGAGTTTAGTACCATAACCAAACTTACGTGTTTATAACGAAGAAGTGTATCACTGCATTGACAAAAAAGTAAAAACACAGTGAAACATTGAAAAAGAATGTAAAGAAATAAACTGGTTTTATAAAGTGTCATTACTGCACATAGGGGCAAGCTGAAAGTCACATCAAATGCAGTGCTCCCTTTGTGTAAAACAGTGCACCATGGAACTTTGGCCATTTTTTTCTCTGTATTGAAATCTTGATAAGTATTCTAACGGTCTATCACAGTATCCGTGACAGGCCAAAATGGAAGGGGGTTGCTAAATCCCGAAGACTCAAAGGCGCATTACGGTTGGGCCTGCAGACTACCATGGATGCGAGTAATACGGGCAACTAGGATTCGAAAAACCTAAACTGGTGTACTCGTAAGCCAAGTTACCATTGTCAAGCCATTCAATCAATTCAAAGCAAAAAGCCCAGTTTGTCTCCCAAAAAAACAGTGTACTAACTTCGAGTATGCTAGACGTCTGTTGTTGCTTTGATTTCCTTTAGAAATCTCCGTTTCCAAACCTTTCTTCCATTGCTCACCAGTTCTTGAACAATTTAATGCTCCGTACAACATCCGCCAAATGCAATAGGCTTGTACCAAGCGAGACATTGGCAATGTGGGCAATGTTGCAAATGAATGAGCAAGACTTCATGGCAATGTCAGATTTAGTGGATGTTTTTCCATCAGTATGATAAATCACCTTGATCTGACTGAACAGAGCGGTCACGAAAACATTAATAATGAATTGAATTCAATGAAAACAACGTGTGGCCATTAGCCGCAAGGAGACCGCAAATGTTTTTTTTTTTAATTGAAACTTGCATTCTATAATAAGATAAGTGGTTTCCATACTTTCTTATATCGTAGTTTTACATAAAATTTTACATCAAACTAATTACATGATTTTGGAAGAAAATGACACACCTTTTTCAAGCTTTTTTTTTTTTCTTTGTAAACTGCCGGCTAAATCGAAACCATTCCTTTGCTCCTCTTACAATAGGTTTTAAAAAACTGTTTTAAGTGTTTCTGCTCTGGTCCTTCCAGATTCACTTCTTACTCTCATAGTAAACTGTAAAAACAAGCCATTATTATAATTTAGTTTAATTATACTAATAATCTGTTATATATTCATTAGCCTTTTAATTGGTTAACTCGGGGGACCGCCAGCAATTGCAGTCAGTCACATACACAGATGATAATCACACGCGGCCACACACATGCACACACACGCATGCAGTTTGCCGTGCACAGAGACCCTGCAGGAGTAACCTCCCCCTGAACTTTTTGTAGCGCACTCTTCCCCCAATCTTCGGCAATTTCAGCACATTTGCCAGTTCGGACAGGAAAAGCAAGCCTTAACTCTGAATGTGGCAAGTCTGTGACATCTGCACCGACATCCTGGAGATAATCCTCCATGTGATTGTCAGACAAATTGGGGGTCATCGGCGCTGCAGACAGCCGAGCGTGGCGCAAAAGGACACAGAGGGAAATGTTCAATCATGAGCCAGTCCATTCGGGAGCCTTCGCCTTTTTCAGCCTCTTCAGCGCACGGTTCATCTCGCCGCCACCATCTCGCTCTCTCGTGCTCTGCCCACAGCTGCCGAACCTCCACTGGGAGGGAGCTGTATTATGGCTGGGTTAATTTACTGATTAATATCCAGGCACTAGATCCCGCTTTCCCCAGATGGCCAATTAAAAACTACAACTGGCAGTGCTCGTAGGCCTGGCAGCAGGTTGCCGTTGGGCCCGGGGCTGGAAGCTGTGACAGAAGGTGCGGGTCTTGTTTGGGCCCAAATAAGACCCACCAACTATGCGACTCTTTGACTCTGCACAGTATAGAAGGACAAACGAAAGCCATAAAACTGAGTAGGGCACATAAGAAACTGGAGCTACTGAGAACACTTAAAGTTATTTTGTCTCTGTGATAAAAATAAAAACAAAAACATAAGTTTTCAAGTCTTGACAATGATGTACAGTGAACTCCCGATCGCTGAAAAACGGCAATATAGAGACCATATAAATAACATTTTTGACAGTGTTACCCCTCCAAAACACTGTAAACAAATTTAAACTTATTCAAACACACATTTTAAAGACATTGTATACATATGTTAACACAAAAGAAAAACCATTAAAAGAAGATTGTTGTCATTCGCCACTCTATGAAATAAAGGTTTTGTGTTGATGCTCAACCTTGGTTGTGTGCTTCGGGGTCCTAGTTTGATATTACATTCCATAACACTTGAAGCCTCTTTTTTTGAAGAACCGTTCACTATCTGCCAAACTGCTGCTTGTTGTGAAGTGAGTTGGGTTGAGTCGTCTGCCACCATACAGTGCTCGTTAAGTTTTGGCTCGCAAGTCAAAACAAACAATCTGCCAAATGACAGCTCGTACCTCAAAAAACCCCAGGCCAAGTTCCTCGTATCTCAAGGCACCGCTGTACTCTTTTACAGTCAAATAATATACTGTACATCACCATTTTTACGTGTGACATTAAAGGTCATTCACTCACCCAGTATGTTTTATATTATACTAAATAGAACTTCAGAGTAGCTTATGTCTCATTTACCCTGTGCTAAATTGAAGCGGTGTTACACTATAAGAGCCTTTGCATTATAAGACAATGCCATGTTTAGACACGGGACATTTGAATACAGCTCTTCTCTTGATACTGACACAAACCTTATAAATGGGCTTGCGTTACCACGGAAACACTGTAAATACAATGGCTGAAGCAGCTTTGAGAGGAGGTATAATTAATAACCCAATTACAGGATAGCGATAGAAGCCAGACAGACCCATGCGGTTTCTACATCCCTTGATAAAGGAGAATTTCATGCAAACAGTTGTACTTCTACCGGGTCAGCTAAACCAGGGGTATCTGGGCCATCTCTGTTTAAAGAGGGGAAGAAAGGCCGTGAATAGAATTGATGGCCCATTTCATTATGTAATTGCCTCTTTAACTTCCTTGTCCTGAGCAATCGCTCTTTAAACTACAGCTCGAGGTAATGTATGCAGAGATATGAGGCTAGTCTCCGACAGATCATTGGCAAATAGACGTAATCTTTGCATCACCTTTAGCCAACCTGAAATTGTCGTCTTAAAACTGTAGAATGAATTTTTAAAAAAGACAAGTCAGGTTCAAAGATCCCAATACCGAGCTGAGCTGAATCCTTCAGGATCATACAGAAGGGGATATCAAAAGTGCGATCCAGAGGTAGTACAAGACTCCAAACAGCCTTTAAGCTGCCGCCCTCAGTGTTGGGATACAAGGAGCACAAAGCTAGATATGATTACCTGCCCACAACAGAGTGATGCATCCTGCCCTCCGACCCTTGAACCCAAAGGTGCACCTGACGTGGAATCAAAGTAAACACCGCGCCCCTGTTCAGAGCCTCTGAAGTGGCTAGAGGTGAGAACACAACACGAGTGACCCGTTTTCCTTTCATTTCTCTCCTCATAAAGATCCCACAAATGAAAAAATAAAAATAAAGCGAAGCAACACACAAAGCAGTAGTGGGGAAGGCAGTACTCTTGATTGAAGGGTCAGGAGAAGGATCACTGGGAGAAGGTCACCCAAGAGTCCAAATTCACATCCCATAATTGAGTAACTGGGGGTCACTGATTACAAGGCAAGCGATACGGAGGACTATAGGACAGTCGTTGGAGTTAGGCTCGCCTCGTGAAATAAAAATAAGGAAAAAAATCAGATAGACAAAGCACCAAAGAGGGTTCTGGAAAGGCAGACTGAATATTGGATGGCCTCACCACTGTGAGAATGAGGACTTAATTAAGTGAACAGTCAGATGTAGCAGCGAGCCCTATATCAGAGAGACACAGAGTGATAATTCCCTTTATGTAATTAGATCAATTGGGCATGAAGTGAAGAGGCTTGATCCAAGAGCAGTGTGCCACTGAAGTGGGATCACTCTGTGAGCTTTGATTACCTATTTGATTGGTAAAGCAAAATGAGACCAGACCGCCTTACGCTGTAAATAGCTTATTTTCTAATTACCGCATTCCAGGATTGTTTGTTGTGTGTCCATTTTTTATTTGTTTTTATTATGATGACTTTACTTTTGAAAATATACTTGACCTTAATGCACACCATAAATATTGTTTTATAGCAAACCTGCGCACCAAATTCAAATCATTAGCGGTAATTAACGGCTTCTCTGAAGAGTCACCAGAGTGCTTTATGTCCACTTATTTGGCCGATAAATCGACACCGAAAGACTCATTCTGTGTTATTTGAGGATAAAGATTTTGAACTCGATGAGATCCCTTTGGAGTTCATTGTTGAGCTGTGAAAGATGCATGATGCTTTCCAGCCTGCTCTTATGAAAATTGAGTGGGAGTTTACTTTTTGACTCACTACAAAAAGCTCTTGTTATAAATAACTTATAAATAAATAAATAATGACCAAAATTAAATCAAGAAAATAGCAGAATGGTTCGACAGCTGAACAACTACATTTTAAGGGACAAAGATAGGACATAAGGACTTGGCATCAGCTTGTTTCAGTCACCTCCAAGGTATTGTTTTATGGGGTATTTACTATCTTTATACTCAACTACTTAATGCGTATTTACTGTAAAACAGCCGGCTTCATAATTGAATGGAAAGTGCTACATTAAGACTTGCTACATACACTAGATTGCCAAAAGTATTCGCGCACCTGCCTTGACTCACATATGATCTGAAGTGACATCCCCTTCTTAATCAATAGGTTTTAATATGATGTTGGTCCACCCTTTACCACTATAACAGCTCCAATTCTTCTGAAAAGCCTTTCCACAAGGTTTAGGGGTGTGTGTGTCGGGACTTTTTGACCACTCTTCCCGAAGCGTATTTGTGAGGTCACACAATGATGTTGGATGAGAAGGTCTGGCTCGCTCAGTCTGCACTCTAATTCATGCTCTTGGTTTGCTGAATCCTTCAGCGTTTTTAAGTGGACCTAAGGAGCCAACATTTTAGACAATTCCACACTCCAAAATTTGTGGGAACAGTTCTGGATAGAGCTCTGCAGATGAACTTGACTGGCCTTAACAGTCCTGTCATCAACAGGATAGAACACCATTGAGATGAATTTGAGCGGCAACTGAGACCCAGGCCTTCTCATCCAATATCACTGTGTGATCTCACAAATACACTTCCGGAAGAGTGGCCAAAAATTCCTTCCACAGACTCCTAAAGCTTATGAAGACTTTTCAGGAGAATTAAAGCTGTTAAAGTGGTAAATGGTGGACCGACATCAAATTAAACCCTGTTGATTAACAAGGGGATGTCACTTCAGATCACATGCGAGTCAAGGCAGGTGAGTGAATACCTTTGGTGTAACATAGTGTATTTAGTGTTTATATTTGATTAACTTGTATAACTTCATGTTGTGCTTTAGTGGCGATCATCTAAGGATGCACCGATACCACTTTTTTAAAGAGCACGTACAAGTACTTACATTTGAGTGCTCGCCAATATAGAGTACCAATACATGTTGCCCAAAACACAACACCAGCCCAAAATCATGTTCAATCACTAATTTAGTACGCTTAAAAACTCACTAATTCATTATGCTGTCATTCTTTAAAATGGTAGAATAAGGCATCAACATCAGTCGGCGCTCAAGCTAGCCACTCCCCGACCAGACAAAAAGCCTCTAATACTTCCCAAAAGCAAACGACGAAGGCTACTTCATCTTCCCAAACCTTTTGTCAAAGGTCCAACAGCCAAAAGGGATGAAATAAATTGATGAGTGGACGAAGCAGACAAATCTTACTCCACAAACACAATATCAATCAAAGTACCTTAATTTAACTACTGCTGGCACATACAATGTGTTCTTGCTCAAAATCTTTAGGTTTAGTTCCCCCTTTTAAAAAAAAAATTAAAAAATAGCACTGAATTGCATATAAAAAGAGACTTTTAAAAAATAACTGGTTTTATAAATTGTAATTACGGTTCCTGCTCATTGAGCGACAATGTGGGACTGCACCCACAGCTGCAGCGAGGGGACACACAAATACTGTACATGCACTTACTCTACAAGCACTTGAACAAAATGAGGGTAAAGGTGATGAGTAATGTCCTTTTCATTGTTAGGTAGAACAGTCAACCCATTAGCAAATTCCGAGTTTCAGTTATTATCGGCAAAGTTAGTATTACTGTTTTTATAAATGACTGTAGTTTCCAATACGTTGCGCATCTTGGGGAAAAGATGTGTGTTTGACGTTTTTTCGAAAGCTGATCCTGCAATATTTGTGCGAACGCATGGTCTCAGGAGCTTCTAAATTTGTTTGCAGAGTGTGAATAAAAACAAGTACGAACTAATTTGTGTGTCAAATGTGCGTATGCACGATTTAAGCACCAATCCGTGTTTATCTGTGAATGAGGCCCATTGTGGCTTCTTGCAGTGACTTTTAAACACAAGCTACTACGGGGTGATGTCTTAATAAACTTGATCAATCTATGAGCCCTGATAAGAACAGACAGTCAGAGTGCGGTCTCAGCACGCGGGCCCACAGGAAAGGCGTGTAGTAGTACTGTGGCCCAGTGGAGCATTAGACTGTCTCTGTCTGTCTGGCTCTGCAGACAGTGGACGCGAGTGAGGGATGGGCCTCGTCGTCCGGGGGAAACGGCTTGTGTCCGCCGCCCACACTGCGCCTCCTTTGTGTGAAATTGGCTGCGAGGATGTAGACATATTCCACGCACTGATCCATGGAGAAGTATAAACAAGAGGGGATCTCGCTTTGCCTCCTAGAAGGTCAGGAAGCTTCCCCGTGAAACAGTAAGTGACACTGCCTGTTCGGCGCTCACTAACAGTCTGACCGGTGGACCCTCACCCTCTGCCCCTCCCTTTCTCAAGTCCTATTTTCTTCTGATGCAGCCCTGCATATTGTACAGCCCAGTTCTTCCTGGAATGGAAACAACTATTCACTCAGCTAGTCACTGAAAAACTGACCACCAGAGAATCCATGTCCAGTTCGAGAAATATCCCAACCACAGTGGCGACATGAGATATGAGTTTAGTTGGCCAGCCATGAACTTCCAAGTTCATGATTATTTGCTAAAAACAATCAAGTTTATCAGTGTGAACATTACATATCTTGTCTTTGTAGTGTATTCAATTAAATATAGGTTGAACATGATTTGCAAATCATTGTATTCTTTTTTTATTTATGTTTGACACAACGTCCCAACTTCATTGGAATTGGAGTTGTAGATGTCATTCGTTAGCCCATCTGTGGAGTTTCCCATTATGTGTTAGCATTAAGCTAGCAAACTTTATTAAGACAAAGCTGTGTGTTTTTTTTAACACACGTGTAATTATTTGTTTTGTGTTTTGCTTGACAGTAAACGTCAACTGAGAGTGGCAATAAACAGCTTGACGCCTCTTTAAATAAACAATCACGATATGCCAAACTGCTGCTTATTGTGAAGTGAGTTGAGTTCGCTGCCACTATACAGCCCTAATATCTCACATTTTTGCTCGCAAGTCAAAGCAACACAAATCTGCCGAACAATGGCTCGTATCTCGAAGAACTTGTTCAGTCGGTTCCCTCGTATCTCAAGGCTCTCCTGTATTAAAAACTAGCCAAAGTTTGGAGAAAAAAAGTGAAGTCCTTATCTCAGCAGGTCAAAATGGCTGAGACAAAAGGTAGGAGATCTGTGCATGAAATCTGATTGCGGCTGCAGTAAAACGGACTGGGGAAGGCATGAATGTAATTAAAGTGGCTGACACTTTTATGCTGGGTAATGGGAGTCCAGGGCCCAGCTATTCCCAGACGAGCTCCCCTCACAGTATGGAGCACATTTTAATATCAACCCGCACAATGACTTAAATGCAACTCTCAAGGCTTTTGTGGAGATTTAATATTGATGTGTAAACAGGATAAATGCCAACAACCTGGGGTTTAAGGGACATGGTAAATAAACACTTGGCCGTATATAAAATATATAAAATCCGTCAAGCATCTGGAGAACGCACAGCCACGCTGCACAGCCACAGAGTCTTACTTCTCCTTCTTCTCCAACTCCTCGTGTGATTTTCTGCCACATAAACATCCTCAATTATGAAACTTATGAGCTTGAGTACTGCAATGAAATTAAACTTGACTGGGCGAAAAGATGAGCTATGTTGCATCACAGCGCTTTCAGGAAAAAATAAATAAATAAAAAATAAACCGTTTGGGCCACTCCAATCAGTAGCATATTTATTCATGCAGGTGAGATGGAAGGGAGCGTTTAGATCACAGAGGGGCAGATAATGACGAAGTTAATAAGAGGAATGGTACTTTGAAATGTTCCTCAACCAGCCAGATCTCACAATTTAATCTGTAATAAATAATCTGGCATCATTGCAAGATGGCATCTCATAATGGCAAATGAAATATGCTGGTATGATAGGTACAATAAATCTGGATTTTCATATGGTTCCCTCAGGCGAGGACAATATGCAACTATAGTGCTCTCTGTCAGGAAGAGCAGATCTCAGAGCCGTCATAAAATCTAAATGGGCACTAATTAGGCAAGCCTTGCCTCTCACACTTACTATTTCTATTGACATTTTCAGCACGCCGCCACCAAGGCCGCCCCCCCCCCGCCCCCACCACCCTCTTCCCCTTTGCACTACCATAAGTCACTGAGAGGAGAACTCCCTGGATTGCAAAGCGCCGGGCTGTTAAAGGCAAGTTCAACTTAGTGGTAATGAATAAATTTGCCCTCCCATGCAGTACTGTTTCTTTTGTCTTGCACCCAAGCATATTCATCGGCCTAAATGGTCATTTTGGTTGCGGCATCCATTGCAGTATGCGCCTTTGCTTCCAACTCCTTCTCATTTTAAAAAGACCAGAGGATGTTAAAATGCTTGCTTTTGCATTGCAATAATGGTGTTAATTTTCGATGGTATAGCACAGAGCATTAGGGCTGTTGTGGAGGCGTGGGATAAGGTAAGCATATATGTATGCATTCCCGCCTGCCTCAAATTAATAAAAACCTAATGCATGCTTGGCACAGGACTGCTTGTTGAACATATGCTGCAAGCATGGCTAAGCCATCTGGCACAGAGTCAAATATTCCCACCAACTGTAGTCTTACGCTACCTGACAGTGGAAAAGCTTTATTCCCCTGGTATCGAGGGCACAAATGGAGAAATATTGAAATGATTATCTGCATCAAGACTCAGATTTGGGCTGACATTTCGCAGGCTCTGTGTAATCCGAGGGGTTGTCTATGAGAGGGCGGAGAGGGGGTTTGCCGGTAAGCCTTGGCGGGTTGATTAATGAAGCCAGGATACTGGGTGGACCCAGCCCACCTCCACTCAGACCCTGGGGCCGAGCCCCGCATATGAAATTGGCCTATGTTGCTCGTCTCCCTGTGAAGCGAGGAGCCCGATGATCCTCCCGTCGCCGCTCTACCTCAAGTCACCGGAATGGCGCACTCCAAAGCCCGCCGCATCTGGGCTTAGGAGGCCCAGCTCGTCACACTGTGTGGCGGTGAAGCAGCGACGCTTGATGAAGAGCTGCATTAATACGCCGCCGGATGTCAAGCACATTTCACTCCATGTTATATTGCTTTTCTCTGCAGCGTGGCGACTTTTCTACAGCTTCATTTTGACTAAGGGCAGCGTTGGAAAAATACAGGCCTTTGCACTTCTAAAATATATTCTATGTTAACCTTATTTCATCTTTAGTTTTAATGTGAGGATAAGAGAGCAGACCTTGTTTATTTGTCTGTTGATATTGTGTTATCGCGAGGACTAAGCACGAATGGGCGCTGTCTCGAATTGGCATTCGAATCCGCCGAACAAAATGAATGCCAAATCAGAATTTTATGATCCGAATCACAAAAAAAATATAAACTTTTCCAGAAGGAGACGCGGCAGCTAAAAACTGTCAGTCAAAATGTGCCACCAAACTCTCTTTCCGGTTGACTAGGTATTTCCATATTCAATAGATAGTTTTTAAATAATGAAATTAGATTTTTCATGTGTTGCACTATTATTTCGGAATAGTCTAAGGAATAACAATTCGATTCTGATTTGTAAGTTATGTGTTACTCTCAAAATGAATAGTGAATGTCCAAGCACTAGTTATCACTTTTGCTGTGAAACCAAGAGAGATATCTGTGGTTGGGGGCACTAGCTGCTTGTTTATGTGTATCTAATGTGTACACAGTATGATCTCACCCAAGTAGAAATAAAGAGACACTTCTTAGAATCAGCCATCAGGTTGAATTGAACTTTGATTAAATTGTATCTTTCATTATTCTCAAAGTGCTTGTCCTGTCTGTTGTCCCCTTGAAAGACAGGAATAATAATTGATGTATTAATTGATTGGTGATAATTGGATTGATTGTGTTGAAATGGTCACGATGCACTTGAGGCAAAATGCATCCCAACTTGCTTGTTGTTTAAAGAAGGACAACATGACGTCAGCTATGAGAGGTTGGGCTATGATCTGCCATCTCCTCCAGGCAGGCTTATTCTGCTCAATTCAACACGGGTATTGAAGCAGGAGATCAGAACATTCAGAGCATCTCCCACTCCTTGAAAAAAAGATTTAAAGAAAGTAACAATTATTTGATTCATTGGTTGTTAAATTGTGTTAATTTACCCCAAATTCAATCAAGGAAATGCCGCCGAATGGCCATCCTATGTCAACATTTCTAAGTAATCTTAATTAGTTCACTTAGACTTATATTTGGTTCTTTTTATGTACTGATGTTATGCATTGAAAAATGCACAACATATTCCTCCATGCACCTTACAGTGGTTATAAAATGTCTACACACCCCATGTTTAAAATCCAGGTTTTTGTGTTTAAAAAAAAGAAAAGAAAAAGTTAGACCAAGATAATCATTTCTAAACTTTTTCCACCATTAATGTGCCTCTTAACATGTGCAGCCCAATTGAGGAAACAAAAAAGAATCTTTTCAAGAGGGGAAGTAACAATAACCAACTGAAATATTTTTTTCCCACGTGTTTGGGAGATTTTGTCCGGGGTTGAACTTTTTGGCCATAATTCCCCAAGAGTATGTTTGGCGCAAACACAAGACGGCTCATCACCAGAAGAACTCCTTACATGAGGCATGGTGGTGGCAGCATCATGTTTTGGGGCCGTTTGTCTTCAGCTGGAACTGAGGCCTTAGACAAGGTGGGGGAAATTACGAACAGTTCAAACCAGCAGCTGGACGGAATTATGTACAGTTCAAAATAGCAGTCAGTGTTGTCAGTCAGTGAACAAAACCATTAGGCTTTTGCTAAAAAGAAAAACAAAATGTCAGGAAAAGCCTACTAAAAGAGCTCAAATTTAGTTGGAGTTAATCAGAGGTACTTTAAATGGTGGCAGGTGTGTGCCATCTCCTATTTAACATGAGTTTGAATGTGACTGGTTAATTCTAAACACAGCCACCTCTGCAGTTATAAGAAGGTGTGCACACTTATGCAACACCATTATCTCAGTTGTTCATTTTTCCTTGCCCTCTTGAAAATATTTTTTTTTTCAGTTGCGTTGTAGACGTTATAGGTCACATTAATGGTAGAAAAACGTTTGAAAAGATTTATCTTGGTCACATTTTTCTATCTCACAAAAACTTTTCAATTGAACAGGGGTGTGTAGACTTTTTATATCCACTGTAAAATCCAATCCATCCAATCCATTTTCTGAGCCGCTTATCCTCACAGGGGTCGCGGGAGTGCCGGAGCCTATCCCAGCTATCATCGGGCAGGAGGCGGGGTACACCCTGAACCGGTTGCCAGCCAATCGCAGGGCACATAGAAACAAACAACCATTCGCACTCACATTCACACCTACAGGCAATTTAGTCTTCAATCAACCTACAATGCATGTTTTTGGGATGTGGGAGGAAACCAGAGTGCCCGGAGAAAACCCACGCAGGCACGGGGAGAACATGCAAACTCCACACAGATTGACTCCACACGGATTGAACACATAATTTGTTGGTCTTTATTATTGGCTAATTATATAATTTAGAGTATTCAATTAACCTAACATTCATGTTTTAAATATATGTACTGAATTGGATGAAAAAATGTCAATCTTCAAGACATAAAGTTGAATTTGTGTCCACCTATATATAGGTATAAAAAGATTATATGTATATATGATAAAGATTCTTTTTTTTTTAATATATTGTTCTTAATAACTGAATCCTTCTGTGCTCGACGTCACTGCAGCAGCAATGCCGGCGTGCTCCCTCAACGCTTTAGCCTTGATGAACGAGCCTGTGAAGGGAATTCAGGATGCTGGAAAGTGGATAGCGGTCCTGAGTCAAATTCGTGATCAGGGAGAGAAGAGGGGAGAAAAACTGTGACATGCAGCTCGTGAATGAACACGGAAGAAGAACAAGAAGAAGAAAGCGAAAGTCATTCCAAAAAGGCAAAGTGCATCTTTAATCATTCCGTGTCAATGATTAGTCATACAATGTCGCTTTGTTAAAAGTGCGCTGTAATTAATAACGGCGGTTAGGATGGAACAATTGCGGGAGTCGGTGTCCCGAGCCGTACTAGTCTGGAGAGGTGATTTCTAAATAGTGTAAATTAGGTGTTTACCTATTGTGATCCAGTCTGTGACAAGCAGAGCCTCTTTTCCCCCACGAACAAGACCAAGGGAAGATGATTAATTGCGAGCTGGCGGGTTCTATGGCTTCAAGAGTAAATCAACTTCTAAGAAGTGCTAACTTGCTCGAATATAAACTAATTTTAGGCCCCAGATATTAAAATATAATCCATCTTCTTCCTCCACAGGGAAAGCTAATTAGAAAATGTGACTGGCATAGTAGAGGAGAGGTGGCGGCAATAGTGGGATAAGGCAGCAGAAAAATCATTCCCTATAGTAGAGCTTGGGATTTTACACACACTTCCTTTTCCTGGAGTGTCACTATACACCTACATCATAATTCCTTCAAAATATTTTTGTATTTAACATGAAATTTACGAGTGCAAATATATATGCTTCCTACAGTCTCCTCTATTTGAGCCTTGCACGCACACATTCACTTCAATGCAATGACCACTAAACAATAGTTGCCCGAGGCACAAAAGCAACGTGGCTGAGACTTGACTGCTCTTTTGTTCCTTTTATGTACTGACCTTATGCATTGAAACATGCACAACGTGTTCTTCCATGCACCTGATATAACCAAGATGCAAACCTATTCATTAAAAATAACAGACAACCATTGGAATTGCGTTATAAATACACCTGAACGAAAGCCTAAGAGCATTAGCAGTGACACCTCTCGTGAGTATTTTGAATGTCACATGTGGAAATAACGCACACTGTATGCAACATGACACAGTCGCATTTTGCAACAGAGCTGAGTAGTCCCAGCCAGCCCGGATCTCTGGAATCCCAGAAGACAATCCCCCTGAGAGGCCGAATGCTCTGAGTGGTGACAGCTTAAAGGCAATAAGCCAATAATAAAGACCAGCAAAGTGGCCACGGGGAAGGCTTTCTTTTCCTGCTACTTCCAAACCAGCAGAGCAAACAAGTGCCACTCAATATGTTTGCAAACGGTTGTAATGTTTAAGTGAAGTCATTAAAAAAAATATATATATATATATATATATATTATTTTATTTTTTTTTGGGGGGGGGGGCACTTTCATGCTGATTCTTTAATGCTAAAAATTTATAAATTCAGCCAATTTTTTCAACAGTTCAAATTTGACTATGGCACAACCAGTTAAAGAAATATTAGCAATTTAGCAGAGCTGTCGAGCAGGGCGTTTATCAGTATAATCTAAAAAGGCTTTTGGACTATCTTTAAAGTTCAGATAATTAGCTTGCTAAATCTAATTATAAAATGTACAAACATGTTACAGGGTCTGACTTACAAGGGTGAATGTCTGGAGTTGTTAAGCATACCATTTAGTCATATTATCACACCAACTGTTCGGTGTAATGTGGCAAAAAAATTTAAAATGTGAAACTAAATCCAGAAGAGAAATTAAATGAAATTGAATTGCATTTCGTTTTCATAAAAAAGACTCGTTACGTTTTAAACATGCTGTACTGGTTGAGAAATCAAATAAAAATAATAAAATCAACACTTATAAGGTGATAAATCTTCAGTGACCAGATGAGGATTACTCATTTCTGAGGATGAAGAAGAAAGATGCAAAGGCGCGCGCGCGCGTGTGCGTGCGTGCGTGCGTGCGTGCGTGTGAGAACGCATCAGAAATCTGAATGCGATTCAGTACTGCAACATTGCCATCTTTTGGCCAAAGTGTATACTTGGAAGTATGCTTCTTTCACCTTCATGGAGTTTTAGTAGATTTTAGTAGATATGTGTGTGTGTGTGTGTGTGTGCGTGTGTGTGTGTGTGTATATATATATATATATATATATATATATATATATATATATATATATATATATAGTCTGATTATATAAATGAATATATATGTTGGTTTCTGGATGACCAAGTAGGTATTTATTATTAAATAATTAGAATATACAACTTAGTAGTCGTGAAAATTTGAAGATCCATACCCCAAAAGCGGTGGAATAAATTTGTAACATTAAATTTGTAGTTTGGATACATGGATACAGAAAAACTAAAAGTTATCTACCCAGATTAACGAGCATTTACACGACAAAAAAAAAATAAAAAACGCTCAAAAGTCGAACACAGTCCATTCTGCGATGTTGGTTGACTTCCATGTCGCAGTAGTTTCAAAACAAATTTACCCATGGGAAATCATGTGAAGTAATTCATTCTAAGCTCAAACTATCACTTCACAAGCATTTATTTACTGTAAAAATCACATTCTAAACTGTCAAGTAAAGAGAGTAGTTAACCACTGTAAAATTAAAATAAAACTACTCAGCCTGTAAAGACCCATGATGGGGAGTTTTCACCTGGCAGTGTTCTATAGGTATTGTGTAGGGTATAACACATTGGGTATGCACGTTTACTTTGGCATTTTCTTGGCAAAATTCATTTGTAAGTGATTAATTAAATTGTCTCAGTGACATTGTAATTAACAGCCGGACCCTTTCCCATGATGTAATGCAGTGATTCTCAAAATGTTGTACGCGGGCTACCTCTAGTTAGTAGTGTGTGAAAGAATCACTGAATTGAATACAAATAAAATGTACAACACTCAAGATGAAATTCAATCAGACATAACAGAATGAAGCTTGTAGCTCTGCAGCCAGCTTTCTTTTTCTTTTCTTTTTTAAATCCAGTACAGTACGTTTTACTTCTCAATACAGTATATTTTTTTTATGTACAGTTCAGTACAGTTAAGTACAATACATTTGCATTCAATCTTTAAGTGTTTTCCATTTTTATTTTACTTTTATGCCCAATACATTTTTAATTGAATTATTTTAGTTGTTTTTATTTTCCAGTGTTAATATTCAACCTGTGTATAATGTGTCATTGGCTTATAATGATAACTGTACTTTTTAGGAATAAAGCCTCTTTGTTTTTGATTGACTGTTAGGTCTACAATATTGCTTTATTTTAAGGTTGGTCATGATGCTGCTACTTGGAGAGCTAAGTAATTTGTAAGGTGGTACTTGGTGTCAAAGGTTTGAGAACCACTGACGTAAAGACTCCCAGTAAGAGTTTGGTATGGTTGCGATGATGGCTTGAACTCCTCATTTTGTTCGAGATTCTGAAGTGTATTTTTCCAGAAAATGTCGGTTGAACTTTGGGATGTTTCACTTTGGAGGCCCCATTGTGGACAACAAGGAACAATGGCATCATTTGTAGTGATTACTGGCAAAAGCAGACACCCTCCTACAAATTGCAGCTATCATCAGCCCTTCTTCCTCTTCTTGTCAGTCGATTTACAAACATGCAGTAAGAGGTAGGCTCGAGTGGGTGTCCTCTACCTGAATAAATATTGTCTAAGCGCCGTCCCCATTTTCCCACGGTGGCGGACGGGACATCACGGATAAGGGAGAGGATGGGCTGTGACAGGGAGAGTGACAATTCATCCCGTCAACCCCCTCTCTGACTGACATGTCACATTCTCTGATGACTTTATTGTGCTCCCTGTCACTGCACTTAATCTGCGTGTCAGTCAAGCGATGAGGAGCCCCACACCGCCTTTTAATGACATTAGATTGGGAGTAATGCCATTCAGCATAGCACTGATATTATCTTCTATTTTGCATCATTCAGTGACACAGCCAGAGCTCGGCCGATAGAGTGCTGGTCATTTCCCCATCCATTTCTAACTGGATGACAGATGTCAAGATGAGAAGCGGCTATTATTTACTGCGGCCGTGTTTTTATCACAGGCAGACATGATGTCTCACTTTACTCCAGGCTGTCATTCAATGCATCAGAACCTGTCCTTCTGGGTGATATCTGCACCAGAGCAGTGCGTAAAGTGTACAACAGTTTTATTTTTATTTGCTTGGCGAAGATGAAACCTCTCATTTTTGTTTGCTTGCCTCTGGCTGTGAGGAGGCTGATTTAATAGTGATGATATCAAATCAAGGAGTGCGTGATAAAAGTCAAATTCATCAAAGCGCCGAGCTACCACAACCATCCGCTTTCTCTGTGAAGACAAAATGAACAGGTGATTATCTTCATCACCATCTATTATATTAAATCACGCAACATTCCCGCTGCCATTTAAGTTAATAATGTATTTTGTGTTCTGTAAATCTCAATGTAAGGGGATTAAAAAAAAATACCTGCTGAGGCAGGCCGACTGCTGCTGGTGATCATACTCCGCCTCTCAGTAAGCATCTGTCCAATCCTCACAAGGTGATGGAATGACTTTGTAATAGAAATTATTGTTTTAAACAGTTCAGATATCCTGTCGTTGAAAATAAAAGATGCGTTTCCAGCCTAGCATCACGAGTAGCCATTTCTTGTTTCTCTCTCCAATTGACAGTTCTTTTTCTTTTCCGTCAGAGCTCCACAGCCTAATTAAATGTATTTAGCATCATAAATATTCCATGGGGACAGGTTGACACAGTGAATTAATGTCTCCCCTCAATCCCAGAGCCTCTCTATTGGCGGTGGAGAGGAAGTTAGCACAGTGGCAGGTAAATAAATGCTTCATATTGCATTTGTTTTGTTAGAAAATAGGGGTGTTTTTACTTTCTAATGTAGAGGGAAAACAACAGAAGAATGATATTAATTCACAAGATTTGATTAAATTGGCAGGAGGTAAAGTGGACTCGGAGAATACGTTTTGATTAAGCATGAAAAGTGTCACTGGATTGCGAGTGATTTGAATTTTAGTGTCAAGATTTAGTTACTGTTTGGGATTGTTGCTACAGTTTGTTTTTTTTGCATTGGCTGATAAGCACACGGTACATATCTGTCCTGACGTGAGAAATAGTACAAAACTACAGAGAGATTCCACGTTGTTTGCTTCCTACAATGTACGAGAAGAAGTGCGACTTGTGGCAGGCCAACTCGTGGCTGCTTCACCAAGACAACGCGCCTGCTCACAATACCCTGAGCATCTGACAGTTCCTGGCAGAGAACAACATCACTGTGCTGGAGCAACCCCCCGAATCACCCGGCGTGGCTCCATGTGATTTTTTCTCCTATTTCCAAAGCACAAGGGTGTCATCAAGGGGACTAGTCTTGAAGACGTGGATGACATAATGATGGTCGTGACGACGGAGCCGCAGAGGATCCTGGAAGAATTCTTCTAGGAGTGCGTGAAGGCCTGGCAGAGAAGGCTGGTAACGTGCGTTAGACACCAGGATGCTTACACCGGTACCTTGAGATCCGAATGAGCCGACTTATGAGCTTTTCGAGATACGAGCCCTCATTCGGCCGATAATTTGCTTTGACTCGTGAGCAAAAAAAATAAATACGAAGCTAGGATATATTCGTTCTACGAAGAATGACTAATATAACTGCGTCTTACTGAGCTTTGGCCATCTCAACGTACAGTATATCCGTATGTCTGTATTATACTGCCCCAAGGTGGCCATGGCGCACGCATCAGAAGGAGCAGCACAATGTTCATTGATTTCAAGCAAAATATGTCGCAAAAACAGTTCAAATCTTTGACACATTACATTATTTTTTGGGGTTGTTTTTTGACGAGGCTGTAACAAATTAATGGCATTTCAATTCATTTCAGTGGGGAAGGATGATTCGAGATACAAATGTTTTAAATGTCTCGCATAGTCAGGGAATAAATTAAACTCGCATCTCAAGGCACCACTGTAGTATGGACTTGAAATGACACCAGTCCTGGAACATTTCTGACACACCTCATATTTGGATCATGTTTGGCTCCAACCCTAAAAAGTGCGAAGGTTACAGCGGCTTAAAGTATCCTGGTGGCCCCCAATAGGAAGTCAGAAGAGGCTTCCTTGAGGTTGGAAGCCCTTCCAAAAATCGTCACCCTTGAAAATCAAAGCATTTCACAGCTTATTTGCCACGCCGTTTCATTGGGCGAACAGCAATGGGGGGAAAAAAAGTATGCTACTCTGTTAAGCCACCATCACCAGAACAAACGCTTGCAACTGCCAGACCAGGCTGAGGGGGGCAAAAGAGGATCGAATTACAAGGTATTATGTTCATTTAGAACCTAGAGAGATTTTCTTTTTCACTCCTTGCCTTTTCTGTGACAATAGCACATACATCACTTTTTTTTATCTGTAGCACACGTAATTGCACATTTGCAAGGGCTAAGCTAATTTTACGACACAGGAACACCTGTATTCATCTCCATATTAATAGAAAACAGAATGTATAAATTCCAATTTTGCTTCAGCCAGTGTCAGTGGAAATGTTCCTTGAGGGAGAGGCCTTTCTGCTCCCCATTAAAATATTGGTCCTCTCCCCCTGGCTTTCTCACCAGTGCATCCTTTTTGCGACAAAATCAGACATCATAATTATGAATGGCGTCCAATCTACATCACATGGTCTTGACACCTCTAATATCCATATATGCCAATGCGCATTTAGGTTACCATGGGATACGTGACGCCCTGGGTTGAGTTATAGTACAGGGCGCTCTATAAAAGAGGACCCTAGGAATTTCATTTAGCTGTGTGGGGAACAGAAGGGAGTTGGGGGTGTGATGTAGGCTCATTCTACTCAAGAGCGCTGCCTTGAAATATCTGTTGGACAAGAAAAGAACAAAATTGGCCACTCCTGTTGAAGCCAACTGCTCTTGTATAAAATTCCCACAGTCCAGGTTCATTTGAAATCAGCACGTAATCATTTGTAGCTGTCAAGATAGGATTTGTGCTCCCTTATATTCAACTGTGAATCACATGAGGTAAGAAGTTATGTAGGTTGCTCAGAATTTTGAAACCAATCCATCCATCCATTTTCGATTGGGCTTGTCGTCATAAGGGTCACCTATCTCAGCTGACTTCGGGCACGATGCAGGGTACTGGTCGCCAGCAAATCGCAGGGCACGTATCATTTGCTGTCATGCAGTGTGCGGGGTTCGGCAACTACTTCTCGTAAGTAACCAACCATTTCAAATTCAAATCGCAGGTGAGCACCGGTGCAACATCGCGGACGAGCGAGCCAATCAAAAATGCACATTTCACCCCCATCAAAAAATAGGTTTATGGGTTTTAAGTGTAAGCGAGACCCAGCTGGTCTTTGGCTGCCGTGGCACCTCCAAGACAAACTAATACAGTATCTATAGTATGGATTGTGTTTTACAATAATAGTTAACTTCAGTGTAGATTTATTATTTCATATGCACCTCTGGCTAGAAACCAAAGCGCAGAGAGTCACCCAAAAGGCTCTCTATCCACACTCTCAACAATTATCAATTAATTATTTCTCTCTTTGTGGCAATAGACTTCTTCCTTAACAACTGTTCCATGTTTTTGGGGTCCAATGAAATGATAATAATAATAATAATAATTCATCCATCCATTTTCTGAGCCGCTTCTCCTCACTAGGGTCGCGGGCGTAGTGGAGCCAATCCCAGCTGTCATCGGGCAGGAGGCGGGGTACACCCTGAACTGGTTGGCAGCCAATCGCAGGGCACATAGAAACAGACAACCATTCGCACTCACATGCACACCTACGGGCAATTTAGAGTCTCCAATTTATGCATGTTTTTGGGATGTGGGAGGAAACCGGAGTGCCCGGAGAAAACCCACGCAGGCACGGGGAGAACATGCAAACTCCACACAGTCGGGGCCGGGGATTGAACCCGGGTCCTCAGAACTGTGAGGCTGACGCTCTAACCAGTCGGCCACATAATTTAAAAAAACAACAACAGTACAGTATATTGTATCTGTCACCAACTGTAAATTTTTCGAGACGGTCCACTCATGTCGCGTTCCGCCGTGTTGCTCGGTATGTGGCATCCCTAACATACATTTTTAGAATATGAGAGGAAGACAGAGAACCCGCAAAAAACCCACACAAGCACAAGGAGCATGCCCAATTTGGAACCCATCACCAGCACCTACAGGACTGTGGTGGAAGGTACTGCCCAGCACGCTTTCACTTTCTTTTTGTCAAAATGAGCACATTTCGGATTGTTCGGCCTTGTTGGACGTCTGAACTCTATTACTTGAAATTCCAGCTCCTGCTGTTCTCACTGACTAGTCATCATTAAATGCGGAAATTAGACCATTAAAGCACATGTCAGTCAGAGCTCCTCTATCTGTGCATGTCATTACACAGAGGAAAGGAAGTGAGGAGTCGTTGTCAGGTCAGCCTTGACAAAGCTTCGGTGGATGTAGGTGGCCTGCGTCTCCTCATTAGTAACAGCACGAGCAGTGGTCTAATGAACTTAAGACAATGCTAATTAATGGGAGCCAACAAAGGCTTAACATTTTTTAGAAAGTGCCACGCGCTGAGGCGGCGTGTATAACAGATTTTAAGCAACCCTTAATCCGCCGGCGATGCAGCGGGCGGGTCGAGACGCCTCCACCTCACGGCACATGCAGTCGCAGGTCAAAAAGGGCAGCTCCATTCCTCCGCTGATATAGTCACCTGTGACAATTCTTTATGGGCTGATAAAGTAAGGGAAGTCTCTCCTGGAACAGTGCACTGGCTTGGCGGAGGGTCTCCCCAGGGAGCAGGTGTCAGGGTTGTCTATCAGAAGGCTGAAAGGAGGAAAGGGACATGTTACCGGGCTCTATTGTATCCCGTTTGTCACTGACTGATCGGCTCCATTTAGCCGGCTTTCACAGTGAATGAAACCACCTGAATAGATGAAAGCCAGACAGGCTTCCCGACAAACAAGGAGCCTTGGAATATTCATGGAGGATCTGTGAGGAAAAGATTAATGTAATAGAAATTAAAATGGGGCCTGGACGTATGATCTTGCTCTAACACTTGGCCGGACCTGTGTCACCCGCCGCTAGCGCCTGAAGTCAGCACATGCCGCTGCCAAGGTGGAGAGGAATCATTAAGCACCCTGCCATTGTGTGAGCGGAATAATCAAACTTCGCCCCCTCCGCCTCCACCCCCTTCTACCGATTCTTTCCCACGGCACTGACAATGAATAATTCCGGAGCCATTTGCAATGTTAACGGTACCTATCTGAGCCATCCATGCCTTTATGATAAGAGCTCCAAATATGCATTTCAACAGTCTGAACAGAAGCTGCTTCACCGGCATTTCAAAGGACACCTGTCAGTCATCTGAAAGAGCTGTCAGTCTCCGTCACGCAACGGTGTCGGTGAAATGGCCCCAAAAGATAATCTTTACTCTCTCGGTCTCCACCTCCCTCTCTCACATCAGAGCAGTTACATTTGAAATAGACTGACAAGTGATTTACACTACAAAATTGATTGTGTTTCAACGGAAGAACGGGGGGCTTATTCTTTTAGGTGGCCGTCTTGCTGCATCAAATCAGCTATCCTAAATGTGATCTGGGCCACGCTGAATGTCATTACGCGTGATACTGGGAGCACTAGACGGGCTGCGGGGCTCAAAGGTGACTTTCGTCCCTCCTATCTCTCCAAACAGAGCGCTGCGTCTCAGAAAGGGGTGGGCAAGCAGGTATGCATGGACGGGATTCCAAAAAAGTTCACCTCTCCAATCTTTTTGAAGCAGGGCATCACTGTCGGTCGACTTAGCAATATCTCTCTATAGCCTCAACGAAAAGATGCCCTGATTTGTTTATTTATTGCATGAAGAAGTTTCACTTTACGGGCACTTGGTTGGCAAAGAAGCAAGTGAAGCTTCATGCCTCTCCCCCCTCGAGAAGGCCAGTCATTTGTTAAGCACGACTACCTTGTGCGCCACCAGCTGTTGGTGGTATTTACAGCTGAGTGCAGGAGATGTGTTTGGGCTGAGGCTCGGAGGGCCAGCGCCACACTGTGCCCATTCCCACCCCCCTTTGGACGACTCTGTGAGGCAAGGACAGGCAGCAGCCGTGATAGTACACCGGCACCACAATACACCAATAAGAACGAGTGTGGGAAATGGTAAGAAAAGTCAAGCACTATATTAGCACTCAAACTGGACTACGGTGGTCCCTTGAGATACGAGTGACCTGACTGACAAGTTATTTTTAAATACGTTTGTCGATTACTTTGAATTGCGAGCAAACATTTCAGATATGAGCGCTGTATGTAGGGAGTGAACTCAACTCACTTAAAAAAAAAGCAGCAGTTTGGCAGAGTGAACAATTCTTCTTCTTCAAAAAAATAAGCTTCATGCTGTTGAATGCCACTCTCAGTTGAAGTTTACTGGCAAACTAAACAAAAAAAATTTAAATGTTTACTATTTTTTTTCGTAATAAATTTGTTTTACTTCTATTGTACTGTATAAAAACACACAGTAACATTTGTTCTCCACATAACCTGCAAACACAGAAAGTACAAACAGAAGCCACGACTGTGCCTAAGGTCCTTCCTTGTTTTTCCTCTTCTGTGAGGTCCATCCGCGACATGTAGAATGTCACGTGACCAAAACCAGAAAAAGGGATAGCTGACCTAAAGTATGCTACGCTAATGGAGCATGACTAAGTTTTGATCACGACTGTTTGAAGCCGAACTTCCATCCGTCCAATTTCTGAGCCGCTTCTCCTCACAAGGGTCGCGGGAGTGCTGGAGCCTATCCCAGCTATCATCGGGCAGGAGGCGGGGTACACACTGAACTGGTTGCCAGCCAATTGCAGGGCACACATAAACAAACAACCATTCACACTCACATTCACATCTAGGGGCAATTTAGACACTTCAATTAACCTACCATGCATGTTTTTGGGGATGTGGCAGGAAACCAGAGTGCCCGGAGAAAACCCACACAGGCACGGGGTGAACATGCAAACTCCACACAGGCGGGGCCGGGGATTGAACCCCGCTCCTCAGAACTGTGAGGCAGACGCGCTGAAGCTGAACTTGATAAAAAAATAAAATTAAATAGTCTTCAGACATAAGTACAAATACGCGTATATCATTATTTATACAAATATGATATATGTAAAGGTGGAACAGTGGGCGACTGGTGAGCACATCTGCCTCACACTTCTGAGGACCAGGGTTCAAATCCGGCCTCGTCTGTGTAAAGCAACGGCTCATGTCGCAAAACACAACTGTACAAGTAAACTGTGGTACGGGCTTGGCCACGAATGAAGCAAACTCTGAAGTCATTGCAATGTGATTCAGTAATTCAGATGGCAGGAGATGCTAATGAAAGCAAGTTTTTCAACATTCATTCATTCATCTTCCGTTCCGCTTATCCTCACAAGGGTCGCAGGCGTCCTGGAGCCTATCCCAGCTATCTCTGGACGAGAGGCGGTGTACACCCTGAACTGGTCGCCAGCCAATCGCGGAGTTTTTCAACAATGAAACTTGATTCCAAGAATATGATATTATGACAATTTCCCAAATTATTATTATTATTTTTTGTTTGTTTACTAATTTCTCCTACTACCACTAGTAAAGTCAAGTTATCACATGAACAAGTTCAAGAATGATGTTAAACCGCCTTTAAAGAACGTGCCAATCGTACACTAACGTTTGGACTAGTTATTCCTTCGCAATCATAGCAAGACCCGAACAAGTTCTTTTCAACAACTCAGAACTTGAGTATAGTCCTGAAAATCCATCACACACTTTCTGCACTGTCCAGGGAAACAAAAAATGATGTTTCAGGTAGGTATAGACTTGTGTGATACTGAACCCTGACTTCTTTTAGCTTGTGCTTAAATTCACATTCACACTTTTTGACTGACTATACGCTTGCTCATAAAATGTGCGTCTGAACGGCAAACAAGACTGCTGGGAGCAAAAACTGGAGTGAATTTCACCAAGGACACGTGAGCACACGCCGGAATAATTCAGAAGTGGATAACATGTTAAGAGTTAATCAAATGAAGTGAATAAACGAACAAAAGGGGGTCGTTATCTTGTCTGTGTGTTTCCCCCGTCGTAGAATCCTCACGCAAATGAACGTCAATAGATATTCCTGTACAGCAGCTGTCTTGCAAATTATTCAGCAAGTACGATTTTTGCAGTTGAAGAAGTCACCAGAAAAGCATTCACCTGAGTCACAAATGAGTATGTAATTGACTCCTGAGGGAAAATAACTCAGCCTAACTACTGGAAATAATGTGTAAATTCAATACATTTCCTAATGAGCTCATTTGAGTTTGCCGCAATTATATTTGCCAGTCTAGGTGCAGCCGAGTTGAGGTAAATAAAAAACCCTCACTTCCACCCACCTCCCTTCTATTAATTAAAATTAGCATATGGGCCTGTCAACACTTCTCAGAGGCACGTTGTAACAATGCCATTTAGCCCTGCATCAAGCAATGCCAGCGCAATGAATGAATGCATGCGGCGGGTAAATGCCTCCCCACCCCTAGCGACAGGGGCGGAATACGACTGGCAGTGCTGGATCTGACGCACAAAAGAGGCTGCGTTTTAACAGCCAGGGCCTGGCCTCTGACCAGGGGCCATCCACATCAACACTGCTTACACTCCACCATACCTCCCAGCTACTGGCCCGGTCTGCTAGCTCTATAAACACCGAGCAACAAAAACAAATGAAGACCACTACACTGCGAGCATGCGTGTGCAGACAAGAATGAAGATATGTAGGTTCCTGCTGGGGGGAGAAAAAAAGCATTTTATCTTCCTTTTCAAAACAGCAAATCTTCCTTGACTGTTTTGCTTCATCTAAACAACAGCAAGGAGTGAAGATACAGTGGTACCTTAGCTTACAGGTGACCTGACTTAAGAGTTTATGAGATATGACCCATCGCTCGGATGATTTTCTTGTCTTACCAACATTAGATGGTGGCAATTAACTTCAGAACAAGCAGCCGATAGTGAACAATTCATCAAAAAATCAAAGTGCTTGCTTCAAGCGGTTTATGGCTACTCCCAGTTGAAGTTTCAAGGAAAACTAAACTTTATACAAAGAGATGTTGTGTTTTTAATAGAGAGAGGACCTCAATACATTAATCATGATTAATTAAACAAATAATTTAGTTGGTTTTTTTTAAATTAACAACGCAGAACCTTTTGTCAGTGCACAATTCCTGGTACAGCCATTCCACTGACGCATACGTCGCTCAATCGTCTCGGTTGGAGAGATGCGCAGAAACAATGTGCAATAACTCAAAATGGTGTCGGCCATAAACACTGACTAAAAAAGAAATCGTGAACATTTTTTTAAGTAAATGCAACAGCATGTGCAGCTCTTATAAGAATAAAGTCAGTAGTATGATAGTCTAAGATGCATTCTTATTTTGAAAATTCTGAATTCTTGATCGCTTTCTCAGGCCCGCTCGAATCTAAATTCGACTCACCACCAATTTGTGCACATTAAAAAACATTTTATCTTCCTTTTGGAAACTACAAATCTTCCTTGACTAAGTGTTTTGCGAGATATAAACATCAATGCTTGAAAGTCGTTATTCCCTCGAACCACCCAGGATAAATCAGTAATAAACTTAATATATTCTTATCAAAAGGCACCAGAAATGAGGAGCCAATGAGCAAAGCACTCCCTTATTGTTGTCTGTCATCGTTACACCGACGCTGCCAGTGAGAGGTATTGTTAATCAGTGGAGCACGCGAGGCTCGAATTGCATTGTTGTGCCAGGATTTTAAAACAGGCAGAGTTATCAATAGAGCGCAGACTATCAGACTCACTCGGCTGTGCCTCTCGATACACTTCACAACCTCGCGTCGCACGTGACGCACAGCCAGACGTGGTCGCGCACAATCGGGCCGCTATACCAACAAACTCTTTGTTTCCACAATGGATCCAGGTCTACGTCTAACGGAAAGATGACACAATCCTTCCAACACTTTTTTTTAATTAACAAAATGTCGTGATAGCAGTTATGGATATGAGTAGCCGGACTACATTAAGACATAATTAACCCTGTGATTTGCTTGTGGTGGCTGTACAAAGACAAGAGTGGGGGAGAGAAGGCCCCAGCTGATCTACACACTGTGATTACCTGGAGCACAGGAGCAAATGTAAAACCCTTGGGCTGGATTTGATATTTCCATCTTTCATATTTCTTGTGTCCTATGACCTGGACTACGTCTAACAGACCTTGACTGGAGGTCATGAGGAATCAGAGGCAGAGGGAGGAAGGGGTATTTCCTCCTCCTTTACTTACCTGAGTCTCTTGAGATGGCCAAATGCTACACACACACACACACACACACGCATGCACACACACACACACGCACACACACACACACACACACACACTCCTGCAACCCTCATCACTCCCGCCCCAGCACTAAAAGAACCACGACTAACTTTTTCTCTGTCAAGGCGGCTATTAAAAGATTACATATTCACAACCTTTGTGAACAGACCCTTAATGAGGATGAAGACAGACTGCTGCAGTTTGTCTCCACTCCGTAGTGAAAAACTACAATATGGCAATATGGTGTGGATGGAATGAGCGCTATCTTCAGGAAAAAGGGATCACAGAATAAGCTAAACACCATATAATTCATAATTCAACCAAACCTGTGTGTACCTCATATTCATAGAACATAAAATAAATACGTTTGTTCAAATTTGGGTTGGCATTACAACTATTAACACTGTCAAGTTTGCTTGATTTGAGTAAGATGAGTTTTGGCCCCACGATCGCGATTTTTCTGAAATGATGGGATAAAATAATAGATTCTAACCAAGACATCCTTTTTTAAAAAAAAAAAAAAAAAAAAGCATTTAAAAAACAAGGTGATACAATAAAATTATGTTTACAAGAAGTTTCACAAGAAACAAAACAACAAACTTGGTGAAGGGTGAACATAAAAAGATGTATTTTTAAGATTCATATGAGGATGAGGGCGGTGTACAGTAATTGTCCAATGACGTGGATAAAAAGGTACCCTGATTAATCCTTTTACTGCCCTGCACTTTAAATCCACCATACATTCCTGCGCATAGCTTTCAATGAGTGTTCCACACCATTCCTCCAAACGCGGGCGTGTGCAGTGTAATGCACCCTCAAATTCCTCTCATCCCTTCCAGCACAAAACACCCATTGCGGCAGGCTGCCACCAGCTGATTCAATCAAGTGTGTTACATTGTACACCCATGGGCAACAAGGCGACTTGTATTTTAATTAATAATGTAATACCCCCGACTCAAAGGCATGGCCCTTGGCATTGCTACAGTGGGTGTTTTTTTTCCCCTTTCTAAATACTCTCAAGATCCCATTCAAGATGATGTAATCAGTTTTCTATACGCACCCCCAACTCATGTGAATGGATTTACTATAAATGTAACAATATTAAGTACACCTAAAATCTCGTGAGAATCAACAGTGTAAAAAGATATGCCTTTGCAAATACTTAAATGTTTATTATTGATTGACGCTAGAAAAAAAATTACAGATAAATTAAAACCCCTTTCAGAGGAATCAAAATGGCGCCTGATTGTGTGACGATAAGTGGTAATGTTTTGTTTGTTGACCTGTGTAATTAAATTGAGTGCTTTGGGAGCAAAAATTGGAGTTACATGAGCGCTGTATGGTGGCAGTGTAATCAATTCACAACAAGCAGCAGTTTGGATTCTTCAAAAATGCCATCTTTAATTTAATGCCATCTTCAGTTGACGTTTACTGTCAAACTACATGTAAAATTAAGAGAATTACAAGTGTATTTCAAACAACAAATACTGTAGCTTTGCCTTATTACTAACAAACAATGCAAAATGCCGTAGATGGGCGAACGAAAAGCATCGATAGTCGTGGTGTTATAATCGTTTAAGCAACAGATATTTGAACACAAACAGTGGAGCAAAACATGTAGACAGGCAATATAACAGTACACACAGGCATACATTCTTTATCCTTTGGGGAACAAAACTAATATTACAGCAGCGTACTGTGTAAAACTCTTCTTCACGTGTGTCACTGTCTGTATTATACTGCCCCCAGATGGCCAAGGTGCGCACAGCAGAAGGCGCACAATGTGGGGCTGGAACGAATTAATGGCATTTCCATTCATTTCAATGGGGCATCATGATTTTCAACTTTGACTGTTTTGAGTTACAAGCCTGGTCACAGAACAAATTCAACTCCTAAGCCCACACACGACAGCACGGTGGATGACTGGTGAGCACATCCGCCTCACAGTTCTGAGGACCGGTGTTCAAATCCCAGCCCCGCCTGTGTGGAGTTTGCATGTTCTCCCGGTGCTTGTGTGGGTTTTCTCCGGGTACTCCGGTTTCCACATCCCAAAAACTTGCCCGAAGATAGCTGGGATAGGCTCCAGCCCCCTAGTGAGGATAAGTGGAACGGAAGATGAATGGATGAAGCCCAGACACCACTGTATTTTCTATTGGGGGAAAAAATTCTCAACCAGTGTGCCGGGGCACATTAGTGTGCCGTGAGTGCTCTTCAGGTGTGCTGTGGAAAATTATACAATTTTACATAATTGCTCAAGAATTCTTGATTTAAAAGGAAATAATGTATCTTTGTTCATCTATTTATGCCAATGAGGCATAGTGACAGACAGAACAAATAAATGCTCTTCTATTAGATGGCAGGAAGTATATACTGTAATTAATGTATCCACTTTTTGTGACATTTTTGTTTGTTGGTGTGCCGTGAGATTTTTCAATTGTAAATTAAGTGCCTTGGCTCCATAAAGGTTGGAAATCACTGGTGTAAAGACATCCCATTTGGAACATAAGATTGTTCAGGTGTACCTCATTATATTGTGACCAATGAGATTGCAGTATATCTTGATGGTAAAACTAGTGATTTTACTAAAAACAGTATACATATTTAGTAGCATGTTACAGACATATTTCTGCTACAGAAAAATTGAATTGGGTTTGGGATAAAATTATGATACATTTAATAGCATTAGAAAAGAGTGGAGGGAGATGAGAAGAACAATGTTCCATCTAAACAGAGTACATGGTGTGGATGAAAGTTAATGTTAAGGGCTATGAAGAGGGAGACATGGCCCTGGGTGCAATGTTGTGAGGAATAACGAGCACAGTGAAGGGTGAACGCACGCTTCTTTGGAGATCCTGCACCCGAAAGGAGCCTTAGGGAGCTCAAGGGCTTGTGGGATACGGGGCTGTGCTCAACCTTTATCTGCAGCCACACACACACACACACACACACACATCACACACACGAGGACAATGGCGAATGATGGCACATTTACAGTATGCCCTGAGAAGTACTGACTCATTTGTTCACACATAATAAAGATATTAAGTGAACACATAAAAATAAATGACTGCCTTACTTGCTTTAAGGCAGGAAAAGATATATATTTTTTAAAACAGCATGGGTCAGTCATGTTTTTAAGCAACATTTCTAGCTTTAATAATAGAACATTTGTGTTTTAATAAAATGTATATTTGTTTGCAAAACCCTACCTGGCATGACCACTTAAATGAACCAAAACCATTTTATCTTCTGTTGTCTGCATTTTGTGATTTTATACTTTGAGGATAAAAAAAAAATCACAAACCTGTTTTTTAATGAAAACAAACATTTTAATTAGCTGAAATGCGCACAGCCGCCAGTAAATCCGAAGTGATTATTCCTGCCCTGGGAGAAAGGCTGTCTCCTTGCGCTCTGTCAAAAGGTCAATTATGGCCCCAAACTGGCATGCAGTGACAGTGACCTGGAAGCGCGACTGATGACCCCACGTCCAGGGGCCCAAAAGAGTTGATCATCTAACATGCAGGCTGCCCGCAGCCATGGAAATCTGACATTTGTCCTTATTCAAATGAACACAAACAATATGCATCTCATGCCTCGGCCTAACCTGTGCCAAATTTAAACCCGCATACTTTTTGTATTGTCCTCCTAGACAAGGCAGTGCCTTTTGCCTACTGGTACGGTCGGGTCAGAGGTACCATTATTGCAGTACACTACACCAGTCGCTTCATAAGGCAGACTACAGATCTGATACAAAAGCTGTATCAAAGAGTCAAAATAATAATTGGATTTGGATTGACGCTTTCTCAGAAACATTTATTTCACAAGATGATTACAGACTGTGAGCACATCCTCACCTTCCTGCTCATTTTAAGTTTCACATCTTAAATTCATCTAGAATATGAATGTGTGCTTTCAGAAAGAGCCAATTTAACAACTGTGTATAGAGATACTTATTTTTCCAATGTCCCTCAGACAACAATAATAAAGCATTTATTTGAGGCCTGCAATGCAACATGAACTTAGTGCTCTTGCGTTGTGTCCTGATAAACAGTACTTTATCACTTGTCAACCAGTGGCTTATTAATGTGGAACATTGGAGCTCTATAGCAAGGAAGTTACAATGCTTAAGCTCTATGGAAAACTAGTCATTGTTGCAGCCTGTAGCTAAAGCGTGTGATCATTTCAGCGGATGTGATGTGTTTGCAGCTGTCACTTTTTCAAGAGACTTACTACGATACGGTGGAACATTCAAAGCTGCTCTAGTTTAAAAATGGCAATGTTTTAAATATCATTTTAACGTCCCTTACTGCCGTCTAAGACGAGTTCATTATTGTAAAATAAAATGAAGTGCATCCATCGATTTTCTATAGCACTTCCCCTTCCCCGGAGCCTATCCTAGCAGACTTTGGGGAAGGGGTGGGTCACATTCTGGACTGGTCACCAGCCAAATGCTGAACCTAAATGAAAAAGACTACTACTCCCCCTGAGAAGAGTGCTGAGAGACAAGTTCTGGAGTGGGAACATAATGGTGTTTGCGTAGCTATTGCTATAATTAACGGTTCTCATAATTTTGGCACCAAATTCCACCCAAAAAAATATGTGGTTCTCCAAGTAAAAAAAAAAAAAAAAAAACATCCATCCATCCATCCATTTTCTGAGCCGCTTCTCCTCACTAGGGTCGCGGGCGTGCTGGAACCTATCCCAGCTGTCATTGGGCAGGAGGCGGGGTACACCCTCAACTGTCTGCCAGCCAATCGCAGGGCACATACAAACAAACAACCATTCGCACTGACAGTTACACCTACGGGCAATTTAGAGTCTCCAATTCACGCATGTTTTTGGGATGTGGGAGGAAACCAGAGTGCCCGGAGAAAACCCACGCAGGCAGGGGGAGAACATGCAAACTCCACACAGGCGGGGCCGGGGATTGAACCCGGGTCCTCAGAACGGTGAGGATGACGCTCTAACCAGTCGTCCACCGTGCCGCCAAACAAAAAACTAAGTATATAAAATAACTAAATGAGGCTTCCAAATCATAACGAATCAAGCCGTTGTCTCAGCTCTTAGCTGTCGGCATGTCCGCTAAATGTGCTGAAACCATGCCCCGCTCAAATGTCAACTGTCAATCAAATACCACTACTGCGACCTGGAAAAAAATGGATGCTACCTCATTTAGCATCTTTCTTATGCCTACACATAACTACATGTTTGAGCTATCAAAAACATATCCGTTTAAAGCCGGACTATATCCCACCAGATCATCATGGGGCTTTTCCACGCCACATCAACGAGGCCAGGCCAGCGCGAAGCACCTGTTCACACACTGGCTTCCACGTCT
The DNA here is from genome assembly GCF_024500275.1 of Phycodurus eques. Lineage (NCBI taxonomy): Eukaryota > Metazoa > Chordata > Actinopteri > Syngnathiformes > Syngnathidae > Phycodurus > Phycodurus eques. The sequence continues at coordinate 14,744,898 of NC_084536.1, forward strand.
GACTTTTCCCCCCTCCTTGCTTTTCCGCCTTTACTCTCCGTGTGCACACTCTCACGGCTGCAAACGAGGCCACGCAAGCAGACTATCTGAAGGGAACATGCGTTTCCCGGGTGTCGGCATAGCTAGCTAGCTATTTGCGCCAGATATCCGCTGATCCGGATGAAAGCGCTCAAGTTCTTATATAGTGGGCGGACTCCAAAGTGTGTCACTAAACACCATTTTGGCAGTGTCAAAACACAAAAAAATCAGGAAAACTGAAATAGTGAAAAACAGTTTACCCTTTATCTACAGTATATCGACACACTGTATACATAGTTTCTATTTTCAGCAATTATTTTCAAAAATGTATGATGTATTTGGAAACATAAGCGTATCTCTAAACTCCCTTTAAAGCATCTTTAAGTTTGTCTCTGGAGAAATTTTTTTTGGGTTTTTGTAGAATTTGTGTTCATTTATCCAAAAGAACATTTGTGAGGTCACTGATGTTGTACCTGAGAGACGATGTGGCCCACTATTTCTGTTCTAGTTTATCCCAGAGGTGCTTCATGGGGTTAATGAAGTTATTGCTCTCATGTTCTTTCACACCAAACATATCCAGCAAAATTGTACTTGTCAGAGTAGTTTGAATGAACCATACTTTTTACTATTACTTGAGTATTTATGTGAAGAACAATCAATACTTTTACTCCGTTACAATGATCGACACTCCGCTCGCTACTTTTATTTATCCATTAGTGCGAGCACGATTTATTTTTAGACTTCATCATCGACTTCCGGATAGGGCGCCGTTGTGGCGGATTCAACATGATCACTAGTGTCATTTGACTCCAATTCACCAATAAGAAGGCACAAGGCAGTCACATGACCGCACACAAACCCTGCATGGGCCAGTCAAAATGACTCATTTTAGGGAAAAGTGAGTGTTTATTTTACAGACTGCAACTCTTAACTCTTGTGAATGCCCAAACTTGGATATTTCAAGCTTCTTCATGAAGTCTTTTCCTGTAAGTGAAGAAAGCAAATAATGTTTCTGTAGGGCCCAATGCATGTGTTGTTGGTTTTTGGGTAGTTTCAAATGTAAATAGTGGCAGGTGTGTGTGGATACCCATATATTATTATTTTTAATTTTATTTGACATTCATGCTATGAATTTTTTTTTTTTTAAATCACAAGTTACTCACGAGTTAATCTTTACTTGAGCAGGTTTTTGACTGAGTACTTTCTTACTCTTACTCAAGTAAATATTTGGGGCGACTACTTTTTACTTTTACCTTTCTTACTTTTATTCTAAGGTAAGAGTCCTCTTGAGTACAATATTTTGCTACTCTACCCACCTCTGGTTGTTGATGGGCTATTCCCCTGAAAATACTCGCATTGCATTGTTGCTTCCTATTCAGTCCACACTAGTAGCCAGCTGCAGTTTTCACCCTACAATCTCAAAAATAAGGAAAAATGTGTTGCTTGAATGGTATTTTCTTAAAAGAGGAATTAAAACAAAAACATGACTGTTGTCCTTAGTGTGCAAACAAAAACACGCAATGACAGTATGACAGGAACAATGGTGAAAGGAGATTGATAACTTTGCATTCCTCGCAGCTCTGGCTATATAAATTAAAACAAATTAATTTTTTTATACTTATATTACAAAACAAAATAAATTCCATATCATGACAGTGTGATTGTACAGTTTTAACTAAAGCATTCTGATACAAATAAAAAATTTTGTAGTCATCAATTTCTACAATTATGTACTGATTTACAAAAGAACCACCGAAGAACACATTCGCTCCCATTTACGCAAGGTCCCTGAACGCACCTCGCGTTCTCACGCAGCTGACGTGCCTGCCATGAATGGCGGCCGTGGTTGCACTGAATCGGTTGCCAAATACAGCGAATATCCACCGACATATGAAGGCTCCTTATAGTCTGTTCAGACGAGTTTGACCTGGAAGTCCCGAACAAAACCTGGTACTGTTGAATGAAAATAAACTTTAGTTCAAAAACCAGTCTTAAACGCCAGAATGAGGGCGCTCTCAATTACGTTCATCAGGCAGAAATGAACTAAGTTCAGTTCACGTTCGCACAAAATACGAACTAGCTCATGAACTTTCATTCATTAAACTCGTTCAGGTACAACACTGTCTAAGCGTGCCTTTATGGACATTGAAAAAGAGAAACGGCTTCCCGAAACAGTTCCCACAAAGTTGGTAGACTTGTCCAAAATTGTCTTGAAATAAGATTCAGGGGTCTCGCTTTACTTCAGTCTAAGGTCACATATTGAGGATTGAGGAGTATCTGTAACATTTGCACAACCAACATTGTCCCAGATTATCGCACTACTCGTCACTTTATACCGCATACACTCCTTGAAGTCTCAGCGCCCTTTGCACAATGGTCATTGCACCGGACTATTGCAATATTAGTCATTCGAACTGCTCTAAGTGCTAGAGGACTCTGCATCTGTCGACTGTCTGTCGTACTAGAGCGGCTCCAACTACCGGAGACAAATTCCTTGTGTGTTTTGGACATACTTGGCAAATAAAGATGATTCTGATTCTGATTCTGATATGTCAAGTGTATGTAAAAATGAGGTGACTGAAGCTGCCAGGCACAATAATGTTTGCCCTCCATACTAGAGTAAGAGTAAATTCACCTCTATGAGAATGTTTTTTCCATAGCACCGGTGCATACACAGTAAACCCCCATGTCCTCGACCCCCACCAAAGAGCACTTGCCTGAAGCAACACCTACCATGGTAAATGTTTATCCATGTGGACTCCCCATCTCATACTGTTTTTGTCTGTGTGTGCAGAAGGTGGCAGCCAGGCTGGGAACACCGCGGCAGGCAGGGAGCGCGGGCTCACATGTCTGCAGGGCGTTCCGCGGAGCATGATCATGAAAAGCTGAAACATGGAGGAAAGTGCAAAAGGTTGTGTGGTGGAAACGTCTTTCTTCTGCAAGTCAGTTAATTTCCTCTTAACCCCGCTGTGCTCCGCATCGCTCTGCTACGTTTCAAGCACTGTGAAAACATAATACAGATCGCACTGCTGAACAAAAAAATAAATAAAATAAAATGATTATTGTACACTCTCAAATGGGAAAATGGAGACCAGTGGAAAAATGAAAGGGAATTGTTATTATTCCCCTTCATTCTAATTCATATTACAAGGAATGGAAAAACAGACACTGGATATCAGACTGTTTGCAGCCTTCAGCCATGTGGTATTAGTTTTAAACGCAGATTACTGGCAATAGCAGAAGAGAAGGGTCCAATCTTGGGGTGCCTCTCACAGACAGCCTCAATCAAAAGGCTCAAATGAATGTTCTTCTTTCGGGCTCAGTCAGCTGTAAACTGTTATTGATCCGAACAAATGAAATTTGTTCGCGTTGATCGATCAAACGCATTATCTCGAGTTTTCCAGTCTATTACCAGCAAGTGGAAACAAGGAAGGCGTCAATAAATAGAGCCGAGTCACCCCGGGTAGATTCCTTTCAAGCTTCACGTGCTGTAAATACAGCCGACTAAACATAAGCACTTCTACTTGAAGGTAATGGACCTGCATCATGACTAAACCCTAAGTGTATGCAGTATTGAGACACGGAAAGCACTTGGGTAACACCTTCAAGGTCTACAGACACTTGACTATGTACTGTATACTTGGCCTGGTCTTCTCTGCCCCTCTTAATACCTTCCCCCCAAACCCAATCTATCCCCGCCCCACACAAGCACGCATGTGAAAGCCTTCCAGCTGGCACCCGCCAAGTGCACTTGGCAGGTCGGGGGGGAACATGAGAATTATACCTATATCGCCCCGGAAAGCAATTCTCAAATATCACTGGAGTACAGCACATCACCAGGGACCGGCGAGAGAGGAGGGCGTGTGAATGGAACAAAAAGCTCCTTCTGGCACTACTATCACAGGAGGAAAGTTTACTAAAACAAGGAGGCAGGAATGAGTCGACGAGTAGGAAATGTATCAACGGCTGGCTGTAAAAGTGCTGAAACTAGCAGGCCCAAGTGCAGTGTCTTAAGACAAATGTCAATTACTAGGAAGTAGTTACAGCAGAACAACCCAGTCCAGGTGCATACAGACGTCTCAAATGTGCCACCCAGAGCAACAGTAATCAGATGAACACACACCAATTATGAAGGTCAAGGGGGTTTTGATAAGGATAATGTCATTGTACTTTTCTGTGTCATGAAGCCGAAAGGGTATTTATTTAAATGAGTAACAAAAATTAGTAAAAAATAAATAAAAAATAAAAATCCTTCATACTCTGATTTGCTGTCAACCTTATCAGCAGAGTTGTCCCGATCCGATAATGTGATTTGAAAATTGAGGCTCATCACGTACCTTTTAGCTGATTGGTATCGGTTGAAAAGATCAGCTTCATGCAACAGTCGATGCGTTTACTCTGCAGCCACATTGTGCCTTTTTCCCCAAAGTTGTGTTTGAAATGGCCACACATTTTCACGCTCATCGTTAAGAAGGTACCGAGTTAGCTGTGGAAACATTTTGCTTACATGTCCCACAGCCAGTGCAAGCCAAGTGATACTACAAACCAAGTCGCACAGGCCACAGGAGGCAAATGTATGGACAAACAGCTCACTAAGCACAACGAGTGACAGGTTTGCAAATGTGATGCTTTTAAACAATCTACTTTCAATCAAAGTGTTGAGTGTGAATTATTTTGTGACAAGAAAACTTTCGCCCCAACGGCTGCATTTGACGAGGCAATTAATCAGGTGTTTGTAGATGAGCGGAGTCAATGTGATATCATAAAAACAAATTCTTTTTTTTTTTTTTTTTTTTTAAATAAAAGCATTTTTGTTTAACTTTACAGGCTTGACTTTCAAATTCAAATTTTTCATATTGATTGATCGCATTTGAAATTGTGGGGCAGCACAGTGGATCAGTGGTGGTGAGCACATCTGACTCATTGGTCTGAACAGCAGGGTTCAAATCTCACTTTCCTGTGTGGAGTTTGCATGTTCTCTCCGTGCTTGCGTGGGCTTTCTCTGGGGACTTCTTCCCACCCTCCAAAAACATACAGTACATGATAGGTCCATGTAAGACTCTGAATTGTCCGTCAGAGTGAACGTGAGTGTAGAACGCTTTTTTTGTCTTATATATATGCCCTGCGACTGGATAGCGACCAGTACAGGGTGTACCCGCCTCTCGCTCAAAGTCAGCTGAGATAGGATCTAGCTCACTCTCGACCCTGATTAGGACAAATGCTATCGAAAATGGTTTAACAGGTGAAATTTCCAATTGTACTTCCTCCAGGGCATTCAATTGTGTATTCAAATTATTAGAAAATAGCAATACATTTTGTTTATCTTAAAATCACGTCATGATTTATTATTTAATAACACTAAGACCCTAGCTGAGAAATTAGAATATTACATAAAAAAACATTTCAACAGGAATTGTTTTCATATTTTCCTATATGTTTAATGAGTCTCTTATTTTTTAGTTGCACTCTATGAAGTGAATTACAGAAATAAATGAACTTTTTTATGATAGTCTAATTTTTTTCAATGCACCTATAACTTTTGAACTGTTTAACTTTTAGTTTGATTTCCTACTCAAATAAACTAAAAAGACAATGCATGAATCCCTGTTACCCTCAAGATCAACAAACTGTATTAAGTGTACAAAACTTGCAGTGTGCTGTGAAGTTTGTTTAACTTGCACCTAATCTGATCACGTTTCTGAATGTCCTTTTGGCATTTCGTCCCACCAACAGGACCTTCCTCGAAATAGGAAGAGCAGCCGCACTACAGTGATAGAGCAGCTCTGTTAGCTCCTTTATTATGTAAAATTATTTTAAATAGCGCAAAAGCAGCGCAGTCTCATTTCTTCTACATTCCTGCCACTATCACGCCGGCTATTGATAAGATGTCTAAATTTATTGCGGAATAATTCTGCAGGAAAAGAGATAAAAGGTTGCTGAATAGAATATGAGGTGAAGGCTGTAAATTGTAGCAATGCATATCATTTCATTCAAATGTAGGACGCAATTACCATCTGCTACACTCATCAGTCCCCATCCTTTATGACTTAATTATATGTTTAATGTTATCAGATCAAGGAAAGGGCAAAACAGATGAATGAGAGAAACACAGGAAAGATTGGGCAACAAGACAAAAGGCAGATGCAAAGTAACATAAAGGGCTGAAATTGATTCCGTTCAGCAGGAAATGGGAAGTTAATTCCGATATAATGTTGCCTCATCTCCTGTGCCTTTCTAAGATAATAAAGCCAGCATGTTGCCAATTTGTCTCAGAGCAGTCAAACAAAAGGAGCCAGGTTTCTTTACATAAGTCATTTCACAATCAAGGTGATCCTTTCTAACAATGCTAACTATATGAAACTCAAAGCCCAGCCTGGACATGGATATCTAATACAGAAGCAGAATCTTAAATTGTGCCTGTAGAAAGTTAAGCGCTTTCACAGTATTGTGTTTCTTTGTGGAATTGGCTTGTGTAAAACAAACACTGCTTAAGTGATTTCTACAAACTGAAACAAACTGTGAATGAGAGTGAAAAAATGTTTCTTGATCCGAAACTTTATCCAGATCCACCCCCTATTCTTTTTTCCCCGGGGCACTTGGAAATTTGTAGCAGTTCACAGGTTAGGTGCACGTACAGGTGTGATATTTCATGGTCTTTAAAAATGAGGTTTTAGCAATTCTGTAGTGACCATACCGCCGCTGTCGAGCGTCCAAATATGGTCAATTTCCTATTTCTTCACAAATCGATACTCCTGGTATGTCCCCACGAAGTCTGTTATTTTTACACATAATTAACCAATTCAAAGTGTTGGAACGTGAGAAGAAATCTATGAAGTCTCTTGAACACTCAACTGTCTGAGAAGTGTTGTAAAACTCCACCTCTTCCCTCACTCTGTAGGAGACGTGCGGCATTATGTTGGCTCAAGATTGAAAGACTTGATGCTTTTTAGACATTAACAATTCAAAATAATTAGGTTAGATAACCTACGTTTTTGTCAGCCTGTTTAGTTAATAATGGATCGCTATAATGCTTCGGTGCTGAAGGAACTGGCCAGCCATGAAGGTAAGCATTTCCGCCAATTAAACTGCTTAAAGCTGCCGCCCACTGAGCAATGGGGCCTCGCCCGACTGAACTCTCGTACAGTGTGCGGGGTTCCGCAATTATTTTCATGAGTGACTGCTCAGTCAACAAGTCTACAAATAGAATCTCACTCAGTACAGAACAGACCTCTGCCAAGGCTCAACTGTTAACAAGTGTCGTGTTTTTGCTGGTGTCGGGCGGAAACCATCTCCAAAACCATCACTTTTCACAAAACCCCAAAAAGCAAACAGCATGTTTGTTGATCCATTAACATTGCATCATCAAAGCGAGCGCGACATTTTCAAAACATTATATTGTATCGTAACGATTAGGGAAAAAATATGAAATTGAGCCAATTTGGACATTGGAGGTTTCGGCCCAAAACCGGCTCTCTCTCGTCTGTGCATTTGTTTGTGAGTAAGCAGGTTACTTTCCAGCATGGAGCATATGACTAGTAGAAGAGTGGTGACATTATGATTCTATGTCCTCTTCTTGGTCCTGTTCTATTCATGTCACACTAACTGAAAATAAATACTTTCCCTTCTCTGCAGCTTAATCCAGATCCCCTCGACAATTGAATTGTTTCTCCTTAGTATTAATTAAACCAAAAAAGCTAGAGGTGGCCTAAAACTTTTTCACTCTATGGGCCTCTTCGGTTTCTGGTTTATGCTTAGGGAACTTTCCTTTCCTTTCCTATCCCAGCAAGATGACCGGGAAGTACTGGGAGGAAGGGTTGTTTGAATTGTAAAAATGCTTCAGAAGGGGGCCTCAGTGCAACCTTCAACCTACCTTTTGCATCGGTTACTCCTGACCAACCTTTACAAAAAGAAAGGAGATATTTGTGACCCATAATTCTTTATGGCAGCAATATTTAAAGCAACAGGCCACCGACGAAGTTTACTGCAGTTTCACGCTAGAGACTTACATCAGCAATACAATACTCGCTGTCGCACAATGACGTCAGTGAAAAGTGGGGTCCAATTCATTGTAAAAAGTGCTGTATTTTCCTATGTCCAAAAGAAGGAACTTTTCATCTCACCTTGAACCTATGACATTTCCACAAAGGTTAGAGAAAGGTGGTACAAAAAAAAGTGAGGATGTACACTCAGAGTTGTTCCTGTATGAGTTCACTTGTTATCAAAGTTCCGACAGTGTTCCGATGTTTTAGGTTTTCTGTCTATCCATTTTCCATAGCGTTAATCTTTAATACAGTCACTGGTGGGTTGGCGCCTCTCCCAGCCGACTTTGGGCGAGAGGTGAGGTACACCCTGGACTGGTCACCAGTCAACCGACATTCACAGACATTCACACCGATGGACGATTCAGTCTTTAACTAGTTTGTTTTTAGAATGTGTGAGGAAAAAAACTAATTGGAGGTTGAGCAGCAGAATGCATCAAGAGATTGTGCTCGACCTTTGAGGTTCCACTAAAAGGTTGTAAAATAACCTACTGCAATGTAATTCCTTCACGCTTTTTGTATTCTGATAAAACATTAGCGAGGTTTTTAATGACACTTATGTACATAATTTGTTTCATCACCCTAGATTTTCATGTATTTAATTGGAATAAAACTAAATGTTCTGTGATGTATTATCTTCTATGAATCGAAACTTGACAATGATGAAACTTTTTGTGAGTGTTTAGATGCAAATCATGTAAGCCAGCATCCACAAAGCAAAGTGGGCTTGTCCAAATGGCTGTGGGCTAAAACGTTAGCCAGTGGGCATCCCAGGTGCCAGCGGGCACTGTCCTAACTGTGTACCTTTGGCCAGAATTCATTACAGGGTGACATTTAGGCCTGCTGCTGTCCATGCCAAGTCAGCCTTCTGGATGGAGACAAATTATGTAGTTATTTTTTATGTCGGACATTAAGTCATGTCCGGTGGGAGCCAAATTAGTATCACCTTCATGTCACCTGAAAGGAAACCGACAAAGGCTGTGGATGTCTTAAACAAGGCGGCTATTTTGCTTACTGTGTAAAACATTCTTTTCTTACAAACAAGACAAGACTGAGTTAAATTATGCCGATATTACGAGAAAGAATGTATCCAAGTACACCTGCACATTATAATGAAATTCAATACAAGTGCTGTATCAAACATTCCACCTTTACAGCAATAATAATGCTCAGTTTTGATAGACACTGCATTAATTAAATATACTAAGTACGGTGGTTATAATATGCTATTCAACTGCAATGCACCACAGAGGTAGGATATTACAGTGAATATTTTGGTTACTTTATTCGGCTACACATGAATCCATTTAAATTCAAAGTTTCTTGAAATTAAACACAAAAATATTAATTGTGAAGGTATCATTTCTGTAGCTGTTTCCGCCAAACTGATTGCAGACTTTAGTTATTGGTCTTAGATATGACTGTAAAACACCAACAATTTTATGAGGATATTAATATACACAAGTAGATTGTAGTGGTGTGTATTTTATGATTTTTGCCTTTATACCGCCGTACTGCACCTCAATAAATTAGAATTTGTTTTGTGTTGTAAAGTATCATAGTGTATGTTCCATCCATCCATCCATCCATTTTCTGAGCCGCTTCTCCTCACTAGGGTCGCGGGCGTGCTGGAGCCCATCCCAGCTGTCATCGGGCAGGAGGCGGGGTACACCCTGAACTGGTTGCCAGCCAATCGCAGGGCACATAGAAACAAACAACCATTCGCACTCACAGTCTTGCTTACGGGCAATTTAGAGTCTCCAATTAATGCATGTTTTTGGGATGTGGGAGGAAACCGGAGTGGCCGGAGAAAACCCACGCAGGCACGGGGAGAACATGCAAACTCCACACAGGCGGGGCTGGGGATTGAACCCGAGTACTCAGACCTGTGAGGCTGACGCTCTAACCAGTCGTCCACCGTGCCGCCGTGTATGTTCCAAGTTATTTTTAATATTGGGAGTTAATTTATGTGGCCACTCACCAGCCATAACATTAGATGCACCTGCACAAGCTCATGAGGTCTAGTACAAGAGCTGTATCAAAAATGCGCAGTTTCAAATTAACAATACCAGTAATAACAGTACCAGTCATACTAAAAACTAAAAAAAAATCAAAAGCTAAAAAATAGTCATTATTTGTATTATGTTTGAGAAAACGCTTATGTTGCTTCTTATACAGGCTCGATTCTTTCTAATTGTTCCTCTATTTTACAGAGAAATGTGGTTGCTTTATGAGAACATATAGGCCAAACTGCAGCTTGATAAAACAGAAACAGAACTAAAGCGCCATCTCGTGGGGAAATGGTCAGTATAACTCAATTGATAGTATATTTGTGTGCCCTCCTGTTAGCCATGTAAATGATGGGGCTGTAAAAAAAAATGTAAGTTTGAACTGATCAAATATTAGTATGACAACCAATAAATTGAGGGACGGGAAATTACATTAAATGTGTCACTGCTGCATACTCAAAAGATGCAGTAAAGGATTTATGACATTTATAACATTAGAGCACATTAGAGGACAATTAAAATTGAAAATAAAAATAAGTGAGCCGACCGCACTCGCTTGCACATAGGTCGCGATGAATTTAATGGCTCAAAGTTGGTTGCGTGGTTTGCATTATTGTCCCAAATTGTAGATAATTGCTCATTGGAAGTATTCGGCATTCCCTTACACGCATACGGCGAGGAATATTTTCTCACTTTGAGCACAAACAGAAACAGCAGGGCATGCAATTGATTTGAAGTTAATTGTGCAAAGGTCTGCCTGTTGGGGGGAACATCTGTCAAGCTGTATAGCCACTAATTCTAATCATATTTCATTAGGAGTGCAAACAAATTGCATACATCACAATTAGGCTGGAAACTGTTATAAAACAAATTGGGTTTTACAATGAAGGGAAATTACATCACATAACTAAATATTATACCCGCCTCCCCGAGCCATATTTCTTAATGAATCCTCTAATTAATTTAATTGGCACAATGTGCATAATTTGACGATAAAAATGTCAGTGGGTCAGACTTAAGCGTGTTTTGTTAGCAAAGCATGACCCTTATGTAAATGACACATGCTGTACATGTAATTGCTGGGTCTAATTAACATGTTCTAAAAGGTATCATAAGCATACATTTTGCTCATTTTACACAGGCCAGTGTCAATTCACCATTTGCCTCAATTTAGTGTAATCCTCTTTGTGTCGAATGTCACGTCATCTTGTTTTTCCTGATTAGGAATGACACGTCTTTGGACGACTGCACGCATCAAAATAAACACTCATCCAGCCTTTGCAATCAACATCATTGATTTGATCTTTATCAGGCTGGCACACAATATCTGGTATTTTAACATGTAAAAATAATTTTTGAAAATTTAAATCACCTGTTACCAAATTGATTGATTCATCTTACATGATTTAATTAAGTCTGTTGATTAAAATAAGGGGAAGTTCTCCATAATACCAGTCCAAAATCTGGAGACAGTGGTACAGCATAAAACATATGCTTCAGCATTAATCATATGCTTCTATCTGTATATTTATATGATGATATTTGTTTAACATTGTCTATGCTCAAGTCCATAAATAAAGCTGATTGATTGAATTGGACTAACTTTCACAAAAAGACTCAAAAATCATTATAACACAAATTAGCATTGCATTGAAGTCACATTTTTACCATTTATGCTGCTCAAGAGATTATAAATTGATGATTTGATGATACTTGAGTACTTTATATTATATAATTTAAAAAGGACAGTTAGATAAGATGACAAATGGACAGACAGATTGACAGATAGATAGATAGATAGATAGATAGATAGATAGATAGATAGATAGATAGATAGATAGATAGATAGATAGATAGATAGATAGATAGAGGTGATGATGAACCATGAATAAACTTTTGTGTAATCCTAATGTGCCCGTTCATTTCTCAACTATATGTGCAAGTGTTCCACCCAACCTCAGTAACCCCTTCAATTTAACACCAAATACAAATTCACCTAATGATGCCATCACAAATGTGTGCATCTATGTTTAACTGTGTGAATACATGAATACATTGTGCAGCCCATGAAAGTACAGAAGACTTTGCCCGTGGGTTGTCCCGAGGCAAATCATCGAGCTCACACACACAAATGAAAGCGTGTGTAGTGTGGCTAAGGGCAGCCACCGCGGGAGCCGCTGCTGCCCTCCCTCCTTGTGGTGCTGTTAATAGTCTGCATGGAGCCAACGGAACTCCCTGGAAAGGCCAGCTGATGAAGAGGAAAACCTGTGGCCGTCTCTGCTAATCATCGCCTAATGGATGCACTAACATGCCTTTTAAAAGTGGTATGCTATATGCGTACTGTGTGTGTGTGTGTGTGTGTGTGTGTGTGTGTGTGTGTGTGTGTGCGTGCGCGCGTTTGTCGGTGTGTGTCACAATGGGTTAACGATTGGAATATTGGGATTAAGGGTTGAATTTTCATTTTGATTGGAATGGGCAACTACTCCTCACCAGTGGCGAGGCCGGACCTATTTTGGGTGGGCTCAAACTCATCCAAAACTTGCATTAGCCCACCCTATGAATTCGTTCTCAAATTAATTTTGAAAAAAAAATTGTATATATATTTATATATATACAAAAAAAGTAAACGTGAAAATCGGTTGAGAAATTAGCAAATTATGGTGTAATTTCAATGTCCGTGGATTGCCTTTGACCTTCCCAACATAGCTGACACGGAGGCACGTTGGTTAGCCGGGCTGCTACGGCACGCTGGCGTTTAGTCTTCATATCTATGATCAGAACCGCTATACAATTTTCCAGCTGTGTTAACGCTAATCACCACGTAATGCTTGAGTCACAACCCTGACACAATCTATGAAATGGCTGTTGACCACACGCGATGCTTCAATGCCTCCTCTTGAATTGCTGTAGTTATGTGTCAGCACTGACTCGGCAGGGGCTTTTAATGGTGCATACTATGTAGCTATTAGCTAATAAGATAATTAGGCACTTGGAGCTATCGCTAGCTAATTTAACAGAAAAGAGTTTTTGCCCAGAGCATCTGATACGATATGTCCCTATGAAGTGTCTTATGCCAAGATAGGGTGTGTTCATCCATCCATCCATTTTCCGTACCGCTGATCCTCACTTGGGTCGCGGGCGAGCTGGGGCCTATCCCAGTTGACTCTGGGCGAGTTGCGGGGTACACCCTGAACTGGTGGCCAGCCAATCGCAGGGAACATATTAAAAAACAACCATTCGCACTCACATTCACACCTATAGGCAATTTAGAGTCTTCAATTAACACACCATGCATGTTTTTGGAGAAAACCCACGCATGCACTGGGAGAACATGCAAACTCCACACAGGCGAGGCCGGATTTTAAACCGGGTCCTCAGAACTGTGAGGCAGAAGTGCTAACCAACGGTAGACCGTGCCGCCGGGTGTGTTCATACGGTGTTGTTTTTTTTTTTTTTTTTTTTTTTTTTAAGAGTACGGGGCAGAAAATGTTGACATGCCCTGCAAAAACCTCAAAATCTTACCAAGAATATTTTATTTCTTGTCAAAACTAATTAAAATTAGAGGCACCACGTAAAAAAAAAAAAAAAAAAAAAAATTGCCAGTGGCGTATTAACAAAAAAATAATAAAGTACTCGCCTGGAAAACATTTTGTGTACTTATTTCAAGTAAAAAATTAGCTTGAAATAAGTGAAAATTGTCTGAAAAGAAGGTGACGAGTCTTATTTTTTTAAGCCTTTGAGTTTTTGCAGTGTGGGTGTTTATTTTCAGTTTTAAAAAAACGCTGGCAGTATCAGGTCGTTTCAATTGCCATAACTACATGCGCTAAATCTAGTTAAATGCTAGTTTACGACGGGACACATTATGAAACACTGTCTGCAAATGGGCGGCACGGTGGGCGACTGGTTAGAGCGTCAGTCTCACAGTTCTGAGGTGCGGGGTTCAATCCCCGTCCCCGCCTGTGTGGAGTTTGCATGTTCTCCCCGTGCCTGCGTGGGTTTTCTCCGGGCACTCCGGTTTCCTCCCACATCCCAAAAACATGCATTAATTGGAGACTCTAAATTGCCCGTAGGCATGACTGAGAGTGCGAATGGTTGTTTGTTTCTATGTGCCCTGCGATTGGCTGGCAACCAGTTCAGGGTGTAGCCCGCCTCCTGCCCGATGACAGCTGGGATTGGCTCCAGCACGCCCGCGACCCTAGTGAGGAGAAGCGGCTCAGAAAATGGATAGATGGATGGATGTTTGCAAATGTCTGCATTTCAATAGATGGACAAACGCTTTTTTTATTTTTTATTTTTTTTTTTTAAATAAGACAACCAGGTGCAGGTGAGAGACTATAAAAAGAAAATACATTATTGCATGATAATGAGTTTGTCTTTGTTCATTTTTTCTGTAGTTGTATAATACTGTATAATACTAAATTTCCAACACTGTTGTCTATTACTCACAGCAAAAGGTGGCCTTATAAATGACTCATTTCTACTTTAATAGACCTAGAGACTAGCTAAAATGTTTTTAATATTCCTTTCCTCTAAAATGAAAAACCCATATTGTATTCATATTGCTACAAAAGCTTTGTGCTTTTCTGACAATAAACTAGACTTAAAAATTATGTGATAAAATACAATATAATATATTAGCTTGGTTTTGATTAGATAAATAGATTAGATAAAATAGGTTACATTAGTTTGGATATATACTGTAGACAGAAAGACAGACGGACTCTCTGGCCTTCTCAGTCGTTCACTTACGTTCGACACGAACAATCCCGAACCCCTACCGATAATTAAGCTGGCGTCACTTAACAGGTTAAACCACATTTTGAAGTCAATAATGTGTAAGGAATTCACAACAGGTCTTACCAGAAAGTTTATGGAGCGTGTCTTTGTGTCTTTAAATGTTCATATTCGTCTTCCTGGTTTAACAAAGAACGATAAGTAACTCATCGACTGGCAGCTAAAATTGAAAAGTTGGAAGCGGTACAGAAAATGGATGGATGGCTGAAGCACTGGCAGCACGGCAGGGATCACATATTATTTTGAAATCTGTCATCCTTTTCCTGCCAGACTCCAACGTGTTGCGTGAGCGTGGACCTTGAGGACGCTTTATTTTGAAATTCAAGGCCTCGGTTTTCTCTTGTGATCCCTTTTGCTAACTTGATGTTACTTCCTGGCCATTTTTTTTTTTGTCCAATCAAGTTGCGCTGCCTCGGGACGACAGTTTTCTTGCCGATTTGAGAAACGTCAGTGAGGAGTGTTGGAAGAAGTTTGTGTCTTGACTGCAGCGATGGGTGGCGACGCTCGAGACACGGTAATGCGGAATACGTTGTTACCGTGACATTGTTATGATACTGTACGACTATAATTACACTGTGTGTGGAATTTGTAGCATGCCACGCAGGCAGCTAGCAGCTCCATTGAAAAGAAACTTGAACCTTGGACGTAGTTGCCGACCACTCAATGTGATACTTTGACATCAAGTACTTTTTTTAATTTTTATTTTACTTTTTTTGGGCGGGGATGACGATAAGGTTTTTGAGGTACCTGCGGGGCAGCGGGAGGGTCCTGGGGTTCGTGTTCGTGGCGTCTGTCATTTGGCTGCTGCTGGACATGGCTGCCCTCCGCCTCTCCATCGGCGACGCCAACAGTCGGCTAGTGAATGAGAGAACGATCCGGGAGCAGGAGATGGCCAGGCGGCCGGACAAAGTTTCGGACAGTTCGGAATTCAAACCCGTCAGAGTCTACAGACGGCACACGGGAAAGGAGCAGATGGCAGGACGGGACAAAAATAATCTCCAAGGAGATCTTGGTGAGAGTCAACCAGAATTTGCTGTTAAAAACCCTGTGCATTTGTCTATGATTGACACATCACTTTTGGAAAATAACATAGTAAATAATGACTCCATTGCACTAAGACGCAGTGTCGAGACAGAGATAATCGAACCTGTGAAGACGGCTCCAAACACGAGCGTTCAAGTGTTCAATCCGCACCAGGTTGTGAAGGAAGAACTTCCCGTTCAAACAACACACAATGCGTCTTCGGTGAAGAAGATGAAACAAATGGAAGACTTTCCCGATCAAGGAACAAATAATGCGTCTTTGCTGAAGGAGGAGAAACAAATTGAAGAAGTTCCCATTCAAGGAACACACAACGTGTCTTCAGTAAAGGAGGTGAAAGAAATTGGAGAGATGTTAGAAAACAACTCAATAATAGTCCATGTCAACGACACCCATGCCGTAAAGGCAGGTGTCCACCAGGTGCTTTCCCTCGACCTGACCGTCGCCCCCAGAAATCTCAATGCCGTCGGTCAGTTCGGCCAGGCGGCGGTAGTTCCTAGCGATAAGGAGCTGCTGGCGCACCAGAGGTGGAATGAGGGCTATTTTAACGTCTACCTGAGCGACCAGATCCCAGTGGACCGCGCCATTCCCGACACCAGGCCTGAGATGTGAGTCACACGCGTACAGTACGCTAACCAAAAACCCAACTCATCTCACATGGCCCGCTCCTTTTCCTTCAGCTGTGCCCGCAACGAGGTCCACGACGACCTGCCGACCACCAGCGTGATCTTCTGCTTCGTGGACGAGGTGTGGTCCACCCTTCTGCGCTCCGTACACAGTGTCCTCAATCGATCGCCGCCGCACCTCCTCAAGGAGATCATCCTTGTGGATGACTTCAGCAAAAAAGGTAAAAGCATCATTCTGTCTTCACAATGACAGTGAGACTCAATTTGGATTGAGACATATGTTCCAGACGCAACCGCGATACGCCTTAAACAACTTACTGAAACGCACTTTTTCAAGTATTCCTTAGCCCCTGTTCTTACTCTCGCACTGGCAAAGAAATGGGAGGCAAAAAATCTCACTTGTACATTCTCCAAATAAGAAACATGGCATGCTTGCTTTAGTTTGTTTGTCACTCACCGTTGAACTTTACCATAAAACTAACACATCATGCAAACATTTAAACATTGGATATTTAAACACTAAAATGTTCAACCAAATCATGTCATTTTATCGAACAAATGTCTGCTAACATATACTCCGAAATTCCATAGTTTTAGTGATTTAGAACTGAACTGCATCATACTGTGAGGTGATCCTAATATTGTGCCCCTCATGTAGCTATGTTGATGCAGTATAGTTCAAAACAACTGCAAAGAGAATAATAAACAAAGCTCACCCATGACCCTAATGATGGTAAGCAGGATAGAAAATGGATGGATGGATTTTGCATCCAGTGTGTACACTTTTGTATGTCCTTTTTCAGTCTCGGTATTCACTTTTTTTCAGTCTACCTAAAGGATAATCTTGACAAGTACATGGCTAACTTCCCCAAGGTCCGAATCATTCACCTGAAGGAGCGCCAAGGTCTTATCAGGGCCCGGATGGCTGGAGCGGCTGTTGCCAAAGGTACACTCTGGTTTTGGGTTGTCCATCTTAAGTTTAGGAACAGTTATCAATGGCTATTTTAAACTTTTCCATTGATAAAAAAAGTTTTTTTTTGTTTCGTTTTTTTAAATAACTGAGTCTTTATCGCCAATTTTTCCTATTGTACATGCGTTTGTAGTTAGTCCCATCTTAGCATTTTTCATTTCGCATAATTGCCAAAGTCATCTTTGAACGTTTTCAGAAAACAAGTAAAAAATAACAAAAACAACAAAAAATTCAACAAACAAAAAGTAGTCCAATGCCCTCAATTGAACTTTTAGAAATTACCATGTCCTGGTTGACTGCGACGCTACACACACACAGGAAAAAAACACTTTTAAAAAAACATTTTTCACAAGCAGGTTTGTATTTATTATTGATATTGTGACATTAAGTAAAAAATGGCTTCGACATGCTATTATGCTAATGAGTTTCAAAACAGAGACCTGTATCAAAAGGTAAAATTGTGTATTCTTATTATAAAATAATACTTTGTGCTGTTTTTAAAATTGCACTCTTTGTAGTTGTTTTTATTTTTTATATTTTGAATTAGTTATTTAATACAATAAATAAAAAAACTGTGAAATATATATGTAAAATAGTTTTTAATTATAAAATTATGATTCATTCTACAATTTATTTCATTGCAATGAATTAATCAAATGTTTAATACCATAAATACAAAAATGTTTGTCCCAATTCATTGTGATGTAAAGTTGCTACGCTGAAGTTTTAGCTCAATGTTAAGCTTTTTTTTTTTCTGTCATTGGCTCTTACGTTGGTTTGAAGACTAAAATAAACGTTAAAAACCATCAGTGCAAAAGTGCAACCAAGTGGCCTTGTTAGTTGCCTCAATGTTGGCATAGACGTATTTTATTGTTTCACTCACCTAACTGACTGAGAGTTGACTTCACTGAAGCTCCGTGCGGTGTAGGCTGAGGCTCGGAGCGGGAGGGAGCACGTCAGACACTACACATCTTATAATAATTATTATCTTATTCCAAGTGTTGCACTGAGGAGACTGGTCATTCATGTTAACAAAGTTAAGACACACTTTTGTTCACTGCCCCCGTTGGGCACAAGCACGTCTTCGTGCGTGTTCTTCTTTGTTTGTTTTCGTCGCTTCTTTGTTGGTTTTCACCACTTGTACGGGGTCGGCGGACGAGGCATCAAAACTGGGAAGGGAGAAGGGAACGTTAGTCCCGGGTCCAGTCGGTTCTCGAGGCCCAACCCTAGACTGGGCCATACCTTGTCCACCCCTTCTGTAGACATTTGAGCCACAATTAAACACGAGAAGCAGCTGTCTGGCAAATGTAAACATAGCAGTGTGTAATAATGTGGTTCACCTGTAGTTATTAGAGTGTAACAGGATGTTTGCTTTGCTCTCAGGTGAGGTTTTCACTTTCCTTGACTCGCACGTTGAATGCAACGTGGGTTGGCTGGAGCCTCTGCTAGAGCGCATTTACCTGGATCGCAGGAAGGTACCCTGTCCGGTCATCGAAGTCATTAGCGATCAGGACATGAGGTGAGACCGTCGATCCACCTTCCATTTTCTATATTTGAGTCAAAACAATTTTATTTATTTAGCACCAGTTCACAACAGAAGTAACACTTAACACAATTAGCGGTTCAAGAACTACACTCAAACATTAAAGAAAACTAAAACTGAGAAAGCACTTGGCAACAGAAGCAAGGATAAACTCCCTCACAGTAAGAAATCTTCGAACAGAACGCAGGCTCTATGTGGCGACTGTCCGTCTCGGCCAGGTTGGGTTGGGATGGAGAAAGAGTAGAGGGGCACATGGCAGAGAGAAAACAGGATTGAATAACTGGTTGAAGCAAAATCTCTGTTGCGGTGAGCCAGTAGGAAAGAGTCCTTAAAAGAAAGAAGTCTAAAGTTTGGAATCATTTCACACTTAACTTGGAAGATAAAGTGCAATGTGTACTACAACATCACGTCTATGATCATCATCATGTTAGCTAATTCAAAATAGCCTACTTTGCTAGTTAGTATTGTTATGTGCCTTCAAGTGGTCATGGATAGACAAAGCCACCGATGCACTTTCAGTCGGTTTATTGAACAAACTGTAAGAAAACAAACACGCACATTCATACACGAGCTGCTGATGGCCACAACTCATGGAGAGTTCCTCAACACGCAAAGAACAGCCAGCCAACTCTACACTCTCATTTGCTGATGCCCACATCACTCACCAGGCCAGGTCCCAGCTTTTAAAGTCTAACACACCCAAGTCCAGATACTACAGTTAGAATGTGAGGATAGCGACCCCAAGTGGACAAGCATAATACCGGCACCTTGCACATTATTTTGTGTAATCATGCAAAATAATTTGTTTCCGATTAACGCGTACAATAATCGGTAGAATACTTGATTCTAATAATTTTCAATAGCTGCAGCACTAGTTGAGCCACCGTGAAAGGGAGAGAACAATGGGCACAACAACAGCCTACTGTTTGTACTCATCAGGATCATGGCTGAGTCTATCCGAGCTAATTTTGGGGAAGAGGGACACCGGGCAATTGCAGGGCACATACTGTATAAACAAAACAACCACCATTCACACTTACTTTCACACCTGTGAGCAATTAAGAGTTAATAAACCTAACATGCATGTTTTTGGAATGTGGAAGGAAGTCGGAATATCTGGAGAAAACCCACATAAGCATGGGGGGAACATGCAAACTCCACACAGTAGGGCTGCAGTCGATATTTGAACATTGAGCCTCAGAACTTTGAGGCAGACACACTAACCACCAGTCCGCCATGCTTCCTGTGGCCATAGTAGTGTGTGATGTAAGAAATAAAAACATTAAAAAATTGTTCGCTGCATGGTTCTGTGCTTTTTTATTTCCCTTCAGTTACAAACTGGTTGACAACTTCCAGAGAGGCATTTTCAAATGGCCTCTGGTGTTTGGCTGGAGCGCCCTATCAGACAAGTACGTTAAGAAGAACAATATGACCGTGGCTGATCCTATCAGGTGCCCCTCAACACTCTCAGACTCAGACTATTTCTTCTTTTTTTCACGGCTGTCACTCACATTGATTTCTTTACACACACAGATGCCCCGTAATGGCTGGAGGACTTTTCTCCATCGATAGAAAATACTTCTATGAACTTGGCGCCTACGATCCAGGCCTGGAAGTGTGGGGTGGGGAGAACATGGAGATTTCCTTTAAGGTAGCGCCCACCACTCAGAACCCCACAAAGGAGGGGAAATAGGTGAAATAAAAGAGACGACGATATTTTGAAAGGCGGGTGTCATTCACTCACTTCGACGTAACCGGCTCACGGTGGTCATCTCCTGCACACATTTTGGCAACAGTGCCGCAGGCTTCTCCATTTAATCCACAGTTACATTCAACATTGTAAATATAGTTATTGTTGTAAAACCCATGTGCTTTGATTCAGAATCAGAATCATCTTTATTTGCCAATGTCAAAAACACACAAGGAATTTGTCTCCGGTAGTTGGAGCCGCTCTAGTATGACAACAGACAGTCAATTGACAGAGAATCCTTTTGAGACACAAAGACATAAAAAACAGTCACTGAGCAATAAAAGATTACCAGTAATGTGGTGAAGCCGGTACAATTTTTTAAATTTATATATATATTTTTTTGACAATGTGCAAAAAGATGCAGAGTCCTCCAGCAATTAGAGCAGTTTGAAATGACTAATAGACCAATAGTCCAGTGTAATGACCATTGTGCAAAAGGCGCAGAGACTTCAGGAAAGGTATGCAGTTTAAAGTGACTACTAGTGCGATAATCTGGGACAATGTCGATTGTGCAAATGTTGCAAATGCTACTCAGGCACATGAGTGGCCAGTATTGGTCAACAACAGATGTGCAAATAGTGCAGCGTGGCAAGACTACTACAGTGAGTGCATGGGTAATGTATAATTGGCCAGACCGATATGTGACAACAAACTCAAGACAAAATTGGCAGCATGTTGCAATGGAATTGTAAGTTAACTGTTTAAGGAGTTAATGGCAAGAGGGAAGAAGTTTTTGGAATGTCTGCTTATTTTAGTTTGCATTGTTCGGTAGCGCCTACCTGAGGAAACATTTACTGTATTTGCATGGCTAAACCTTGAAATTCACTTATAGCAGTGTGTGAAAGCTTATGCTTCTGAAGCCACCTTCCACAAAATGGGCCCAAACACAGCACAGTTCTGGTTCTGAAATGCTTGCGAAGTTCTCGATTATCTAAATTGAAGACATACTTTCCTCAAGACGTCTGAGTTTGACAAGCGATGCAAAGCTTTGCATATGACGCAGCTGCGTTGTCACTGAGTTTTCCCGAGAAAAGTGGGCATGTAGCAACCACGAAGTCGGCAGGTACTTGAATAATGAGTAATTTTTTACATCCCAAACACACTGAAATCTAATGTGGTCGTTTTGCGAGAGCCTTATGCCATATATCCTCTTTTGCATTCAATCGACAAACCGCATAGATGTCAAACTTAAACCAGATCACAGACTCATTTTGACCTATGTTATGCATAAAACCGAAAGAAATTCATTTTTTAAAGTGTAAGAACACCGCCATAAGTGATGCTAATTGTTATCCCATGTGTCTTTAGTTTCCCCCATTATAAGTTAGCATTTAGGTAGCGGAGGCTATGTGGTTGGTTTGCATATTCAATGTGTATTTGTCTTTGTTTTATGTTTAGTTTGACAGTAACCTTCAGCTGAGAGTGGCAATCAACAGCTTGAAGACTCTTTTCTGAAGAACATTTACTAATATCATCCGTCAAACTGCCACTTGTGAAGTGAATTGAGTCCCCTGCCACCATACAACGCTCGTATCTCAAGTTAAAGCTCACAAATCGAAGCAAAAAAATTGTCCGATTAACGACTCGTATCTCGAAAAACTCGTAAATTGGCTCACTTGTATCTCAAGGCACCTTTTCCAGCATGACGGCCCCAGTACACTAAGCAATGCCTACTTTGTATGGTCGAATGAGTTTGGTGTGGAATACTAAATGGAGCACATGCACTGCTTGAACAGATCTGGATGTGTGGGGGCGAAATCGAGATCATCCCCTGCTCCCGAGTGGGCCACATTTTCCGAGAGCAGAACCCATACCAATTCCCCAAGGACCGGCACAAGACGGTGGAGCGCAACCTAGCAAGGGTGGCCGAAGTGTGGCTGGACGAGTACAAGGAGCTTTTCTACGGCCACGGCTACCATCACCTGCTGGACAACAGATTAATCGACGTAGGCAACCTCACCGAGCAGATCCAACTGAGGGACAGGCTCAAATGCAAGAGCTTCAAGTGGTACTTAGACAACGTGTATCCAGAGTTGGAGGCTCCTTTAGTCAAAGCTGAGGGCCTGGTAAGTTGATCCGCTCGTCCTTCTGCAGTATGGAATTAAAATTCTGAGTTAAGAATTAAAAGGTTTCTCCTGTTTGACGCAGGTCTTCAATCGAGGTTCAAGAAATTGCCTTTCTGTGCGGAAACGCGTTCTCTCATTTGAGAAGTGTGATCTTAGCAAGCAGGTAGCTTTGACTTGCGCAGTGCACAAGGGCTATGTGGGAAAATATGTACTAACTTTCCGGTAAATATACATAGGAAGTTAGGCTAAGGAATTTTCAAAATATTGCACATCAAAAACTTTTCATGGCGATAAGAGAAATAAATTGGGAATTGTGGATAATTGAATGTACAAATGAATTCAAGCCTAAATGTAAACATTTTGTAAGCAGACATCTGTGCAAAATAGCTCTCTTTGCCTGTTTTCACTTCACTCAAGCAGCTGCGTGTCCAAAGCTAACTTGTCCCTCACATTTTGGCTCTTAACACAAAGGAACAGAAATGTGGTTGTTTTCGTCAAGATGATGATAAAATATATTTTCCCCAACTATATATTTAAGTTCCATTAGGAGCCAACTTGCAATTCTGTAAATTCCTAGTTTATCCACATGAATTCCTATGAAAAACTACCTTGCACTTTCTCTTGGATGTTGCAGAGTCAGCACTTTAACTACACCTGGCTGAAGCACATCCGCCAACAGGATCTGTGTCTCGCACCTCATGTCACGCAAAGCAGTTTGAGTTTACAGCCGTGTGACCGCAACCACGCCATGCTCCGCTGGCTGCACAAATCCTCCAAGTTACCGCTGGTAGGTTACGCTTTGGGCGTGGCGCCGACCCCGTGCAGATTTTTGTTCTGCGACTAGAGGCTGTGCAACACTTTGATTATGTGGGCAGGGACACGAATTTCCAGCCAGACTGCATGACTGCTGGTTAGGCCCTTCCAAATTCGTTGACAGTCTCCTTTTTTTTTTTTTTTTTTTTTTTTTTAGAAATCTGGCTGTCTTGATAAGATATCAGTTTATAATTGGGTAAACTTCAAGGAACTATTTCTTATTTGTGTTAGTTTTTTGTCTAAAATGTTCATTAACTTCATAAGAGATATTGGTAACTGTGGGAATTCCCTTCACTTTTTGTCTGAATGTAAGATTTGTGGAAGATTAACATTTCAGTTATATTGAAAATTTGGAAAAGTGTTTTTATTGTAGAAAGCTATTTATTTGTTTAAGTTTTCATTTAACTTTAGAAGACATCCTGCTGAACGTGGGAGCGCCCTGTACTTTTAGTTAGACGTTTAAGACAAAGATGTCTGTGTCCTAAGATTTTAAAAAATATATTTAAGATGTTACAAATATGAAAAGCTGTTAAACATACGCTTAAAGGCATTTTTAACAAAGTGTTGGAGTTTGTATGATTAAACATTTTGATACCAATATTTTCCTTTTTATAGCGAATGAATGTCAACTCCAAATATCAGTTATCATCCTCCTTGACTACTAATAATTAGTATCGGTATCAACCCTGAAAATAACATTGCTGTTTGTATGAATATTACAGTATGATGAAGTGTCGATACAATTATATGGTCAGTCAGATTTAAAATCAGTTTGTTAATGAGGGCTGATATAAGGATTTGCATACAGTTTTGAGACTTCAATGCGAAAATTGATTAGGCGGGTTACACTGCGATGTCAGACAACAGGTCTTGCCTTGATTACTTTTATTATTGTATCCAATGGGGATTGATTACTCATTTTCTGCTAACAACCTGCATTCATGGTCAAAAGTTAACTGTCAACACTCATAACTGCTGTCATGTCCTCTTTGCTTTTTTTGTCCACATTTGTCTAGCCCGAGCACTTGATAGCTGAGAAGTCCTCCAAACAAATGTGCCTGGAAGCTTCTCCGAGAGGTAACATGATTCGCCTCACCACCTGCGTTGTCGACAATCCCTTCCAGCAATGGCAGTTTACAAACTACTACTCCGAGTGAAGAGCAACATCGTTCTGGTAAACGTGCAGTAGAACATGCCTTCAGCTTTGGAAAAGCTGTTTGAGCATTGTTTCCATATTGTCGCTGTTGGACGGAATCCTCACATCTCTAAAATCACTACGTTTCAGGAAATTTTAAAAAAAGATGGCAACTTGCTTGAGTTGCCAAACACATCATCGTTCAAGTTGGTATTATAACATATTGATATCATATATCATTGCGTGCCAACATCAACAGACCACCACCCAAAAATCATGTTCAATAGTAGTTTAATATTGAATACTTCAACGACTGTGGTTAGATCATCTCCCCAAATGCTTATTTCAAAGGTTCAAGAGACATGATTGATGCAATTTTTAAAAAATAATAAAAATTATGAGCTAAATAGGCGGAAATTAATCTGCACACAGACTTACCGTCGTGGCTGGTGTTTCCTTCTGCACTGAAGCATTACAGCTATCCATTAAAAAAAACAAAAAACAGGCTTCCTCCAATGTATGTAATGGCATTTCAATCTCGAGGCAGCATAATGCTGCACGGCTCCCGCAGAGTGAGCGGAAAGGCGGAGTTTTACAACACTTCTCAGATATTTGAGCATTTAAGAGAGTTGATAGATTTCTTCTCAAACTATTGTCAACACTTTAAAATTTGGTTAAGGTTAAGAGGATACCGATTAAATGCTCAAATTATAAAGAAAGAGTGAGTGAGTGAGTGAATGAGTTAGCGAGCAAGCAAATAATTTGTTTAAAGCAGGGACAGTGGAAATGTGCAATGTTTTCATGACCTTTTTATACAAATGTCTGTCTTTTCCTTATGACACTTTGGTTTCTTTAAACTTAAACCCAATTGCCTGTGTTGGACTTTTTCACATTTTACAAAAAGCTTCACACAATATGTAGCATACTGAAAATTAAGACCCACTATGTGCCTGGTTTGTATCCTGTGAATGTCTGGGACTAAATAATGACGATTGAATACAATTTGTTTAAAACGTGTCAAACAGGTAAGAGCCAAGCTGTCATTTTTAAGATGTGGTTTACTTGAGGTCTTCTGTGGTTTTTTGAATGCTGCATCATTTGGGCGGTGGGAATGTTTTTGTACTATTGCGCCTTTGTCACTAGAGGGAGGTGTTTGCATGAAGAGATTAGAGAGCCTCTCACAATGACAATCTCATGCAGGAAAAATAAATTGCTCTTTTGTTTTGTTTTGGAAAACTGTGCAAATAAAAAGACCAGAGATCAAGATTAAAAAGCAGTGTTTATTTCACATTTGCACCATCTTTCATTTATAATTAACACATGTAGTATAGTAGTTTCGAACGAAGTATGCATGTGCCTGGCATAAATAGTATGCGTTGTAGTAGGTAGTAAAAAGTGTGTTTTGCAATTGTGACAAAAGAAGATGCAATCCTTAGTGTTTATTAAAAAAAAAAAAAAAAAAAAAGCCACTGACGTTCAACTGGAGCCATGCGGTGAGTCAGTATAGGTCACGGCATGTTTCTTAGTTGTTTATTTGTAAACAATTTTTACATCAAAAGCCCTTTCTCAACTTGTTTTTTTTCTGGTTTTATACTTTTTAGTGTCAACGTCACTTTTTCTGCTTGATGTGTTTCTTCTCACAGAAAGCTTGTTTTCTTCACTTTTTGGCCAGAAACTGGTGTTTTGGGTAAAACCAACCTATGGGCTACTGCTGATTACTAAAGAACAGAAAAAGCGAGAAAAATGTTTTTCTTTCTGGTGGCAGAACAGAGTACTCTTTCTCTTGGTCCGTTATGTGCTTATGTTGTCCCACTACACAATATTGGATGCATCTTGAAAGATCAGGCAAAATGCTCTAAAGCAGATGGCTTGCAATATGGGAAACTCTGCTTTGAAAACGTCTGGCAGAGAATGAGTTAGTTTTGTGCAAAATCCTACTCAATTCACTTATTGGGATCATAACTAGCCATGTGTCATCAATAAGTGTGGCCTTTTAGAACTTGGATGCATTGGTCACTTTTTGCATCACAAATTCATCATGATGTACTCAAATTCCTCTATCTTCTTGCGGGTGTTTCCTCGCCGGATCTTGCGGTAGGATACAGAGTTGTATTTCGAGGTGGCGAAGTGGTCGAAGGATTCCTGGCGTCTGAGGGTGTCGGAGGACTTCTTTGGGAGCGGTAGAGTGGAGTGGCCAGGGACAGCGGGGTGCAGTGGGAATGCGTCAGGACGGCGGACATCGAGGTCCTTCTCCGACTCGGAAATGGAGCTGCGCTGGTTCGAGAAGCTCTCCTCGGGAGGTGGCTCAGTGGCTGGAGCCTGTCCCTGCTTCTGCTCAACTGCTCCATTACATGTAATGAAAGAGATCGTAGAACAACTAGGGCGCACTAGAAAAATGACTGTTGAACTAGTACTATTACACAAATATTAAATGGATAACAATATGAAATGTAAAAGTTTTGTTGCATTATACATATGTACCTACAGTATACATATATGGTACATGTGCACAGCAGGTGGAAAACATGATACCATGTTGACCTAATGACTAGTGTGTACAGTTGTTGTTGTTTTAAAACAAGCAACTGTAATTTAATTACACATTTTCTCCAAGTAATATAATGAATTACAATTCCATAAATTTTGTAATTCACATAATCTCATTACATATAAATAGTTACTCCCCAACACTGTCTACTATTGCATAGAAACTTACAGCAGTGGATGGCAGTAGCAGACAAAAGTTACTAGTCAGTCCTAATTGTTCTACTGCACTAAATTGACATACAGTAGTGACAAAATGTTACTGGTAAGACAGTAGTTTTGCTAGTATTCAAAAGTCATACAGTAGTGTAAAAACGTCAGTACTATGATGTAGTCGTTCTACTACTGCACATAGACATACAGCAGTCAAAGGCAGTAGTGGAAAAAAACGTCACTAGTGGGACATAATAATTCTACTAGAGTGCTATAGTTCTACTAGTGCACAGAAACATAGTGGAAGGTAATAGTGGAAAATAGTTACTGGTAAGACCTAGTTGTTCTACTAGTGCACAGAAATGTCATGACGTTGTCGAAGGCACTAGTTGGGGGAAAAAAAAAAAACACTAGTAAGAAATTTGTTCGAAAAGTGCACTAGTCATTCTACTAGTGTGCAGAAATGTCACAGTAATGGAAAAAGCATCACTTGTAGTGCCTCAATCATTCTACTGGTGTGCAGAAATGTCATACAGCAATAGAAGACAGTACAATAGCAGAAAACATGTTACGAGTAAGACCTCGTCTTTCTGCTAGTGCCAAAAAAATGTCCTTCAGGAGTAGAAATAACTTCATTGTTAAGGCATAGTTTTCCTACTAGCTCATTCAGTAGTTTTACTAGTGCACAGAAACATGATATAGCAGTGGACAGCAGTAGTGGACAAAGGTTGCTAGTAAGACCTACTGTTCTACTCGTGTGCCCTAGTCGATCTACTAGTGTGCTGAATGTTCATACAGTAGTGGAACACGTTACTAGTAGAACAGTTGGACTACTAGTGCACCTTAGTTAATGTAACAGTGAACAGGAATGTCATATGGTAGCGGATAAAAAAACATCACTAGGAGAATGTTGAATAAATCCTCAAATGTTTCTCCTCAACTTGCCATCTTAACTGCACTAGATACTGTAAATGTCGCATGCAGGCTTACCTTCATATGAGGGTTCACTGTGCTGAGGCTTTTCTGGCTCAACTTGAAGAGGACAGTGAAGCTCCAGAGAGCCAATCACAGGCGTCCCACCAGGCTCAGTTTCATCGGCCTGGATTTCCTTGCAGGCCTCTTGAACTTCAGTCAGGAGAGGTTCCTCACTTCTCTCTGAAAGTTGACTGTCCACATGGGCCGCTTCTAGGGTTACAAAATTCCGTGAATTTTTAGAATCTCCGGGCACTCCGGTTTCCTCCCACATCCCAAAAACATGCATGCTAGGTTGATTGGAAACTCTACATTTCCCTTAGGTGTGAATGTGTGCGTGAATGGTTTGTTTGTTTATATGTGCCCTGCGATTGGCTGGCGACCAGTTCAGGATGTACCCCGCCTATCGCCCGGAGATAGCTGGGATAGGCTCCAGCACGCCTGCGACCCTTGTGAGGATAAAGCGGTACAGAAAATGGATGGATGGATGGATGGATGGATGGATGGAAACTTTTAATCAGAAGGAACGGGAATTTGTGGGAATAGAGAAGACTAAACTAGGAATTTACCAAATTGAAGGAACTTAAATGAAGCATCATCTTCTGCATGTCAGGCAGAAGCATGTGCAACTACCATACCAGTGCACCCTCAACTTCCAGTTAATTCCCACACGTTCCATTAGAAACTTTCCAATTCGTAGTACAGTACTCTTGAGATACAAGTGCCTTGACTTAAGAGTGTTTCAAGATACAAGCCATCGCACTGTGTTTTGTTTTTCATTGTCTTGAGATACAGGCAAAAGTCTGAGAAACAATTTCACTTCAGACCCCCACCGCTAGATGGCGCCAGCAAACTTCACAACATCAACTCACGTTGGTTTCCTTGCGGTGGCAGGACAGTATTGGCGCTAATGCGCCATAAACCGCCAATATACCCCACAGAAGAACACGAATGGGCGAAACGTTAGCGAAAGATGTGTTTTGTAGATGCATTTTTTATGTTTGCAAGTTATGTGGTGACTAGATGTTATGACTGTTTTTCTCCAGTACAAAAGTCTTGAGTGCATTTTTTCATATGTAAAACAACAAATTTTGGTGTTTTTCACAGGGGCTGGAACGGATTAATTGGATTTACATTCATTTCAATGGGGGAAGCTGATTTGAGTTACGAGTGTTTTGAGATACATGCGTGGTATCTGAACAAATTAACTCCAAAATTCCAGAAGCGTGAATTCCCATGGAAATTTGTGAAATTTGCCAAAAATGTTGGGGAAATTTACCAGAAATTTTTGGTGGAATTGAACTTAAATTTGGGAGGAATGTACTGAAAGAATTGCATGAAAATTTGGGGGAAATTGAACAAACATTTTGGGGAAATTTCCCCCAATTTTTTCCAGGAAATTTACGAAATCTTTTCGGGATATCGCCCAAAACCATTCTGCAAATTTACTAGAAATGTTCTACCCCCCTTGCAAGCCCAAATGCTTTGCTGTTAAAAACTTGCACCAACCTGGATCACGAGAGCTGTTGGCTCTACTGTGCTCCTCGGCTTGATCTTCGTCACTGTAGAACACAGAGTCGTCTCCCTCCTCCACCGACCACGCATCTCTATCCTCGGGTTCCGAGTTGCGGAGCTTCGTCTCGGGGGTGAATCCGCAAATGATCTCGAGTACCTGCGATGCCATAACAACCTCCTCCTCCTCTCCTTTGTGAGCCACTGGCTTTGGAAACACTGGGCTATCCTGCATCTCCATCTTTGAAAAGTGTGTATCTTTTTACCCGTTGAGTCAGAAATCTAACATTCTTTGGCTTGCCATTGCGTTACTGTCTAGTCGCAGACATGAATGAGCATTCAAAGACATCACTTGTCCTGCGAATTGTTTTTAAATAGTCCATGTAGCACTTGAAGTTGGTGGTGCAAGGTCAAGCTTGGCAGTCCTCTCCCCGATGTAATCGTTTGTGAGCGCTGGATCGCCAGTGAACAGAGGTTTTGTTGTTGGGCCCAACAAAGCCTCTTTGTGACTCGAGCTTCACAGCATACAAAGTGACTGTACCCAATCACTAATCTTTCTTGGGTGATCAGTCTTCTTTCTACAAAGTTTCCAGGCAGGATTAACATTCTCCCATAGGTTTACTATACTTACTGTATGCTGCTTATGTGTGCTGTTGTAGACATCTTGGAACCACTCTTGAGAAAATTTAAACGAGTATTTACAAAAAAAAAAGTTTCAGTGAACCTTACATATTCTTTGTACGGAATTTGTGAATATTCACATTTTTTTTTTTTTTTTTTTGTAACCAAACAACAGTTATTTGCTGAAAATCTCACTTATTCACTGTTTGTGTGCTTAGGGCAGAGCCCAATATAATATGAATAGCTTGTTATCATGGAATTATGTTGAATTGAGGAGCATCAGGCGGCACGGTGGCCGACTGGTTAGAGCGTCAGCCTCACAATTCTGAGGACCCGGTTTCAATCCCCGGCCCCTCCTGTGTGGAGTTTGCGTGTTCTCCCCGTGCCTGCGTGGGTTTTCTCCGGGCACTCCGGTTTCCTCCCACATCCCAAAAACATGCATTAATTGGAGACTCTAAATTGCCCGTAGGCATGACTGTGAATGAGAATGGTTGTTCATTTCTATGTGCCCTGTGATTGGCTGGTAACCAGTTCAGGGTGTACCCTGCCTCCTGCCCGATGACTGCTGGGATAGGATCCAGCATGCCCGCGACCCGAGTGAGGAGAAGCGGCTCAGAAAATGGATGGATGGATGGATGGATGAGGAGCATCATGTGGTGCTTTTGCACCATCTTTTAAAATTTTGGTGCCAAAGAGCTATGTTCAATTGATTTGAGGACCATGTAGTGCTTTGGCGCTATCTTGATGCAAAGGAACGATGTTGAAGTGAGTTGAGGAGCTTCATGTCATGCTTTGACACCACCTCAGGGCATCTTAGTGCCACATAAGTATGTTGAAGTGAATTGAGGAGCTTCATGTCATGCTTTGGCGCATTTTGGTGCCAAGGAGCTATGTTGAAGTGCGTTCAGCTTTATGTCGTGCTTTGGTGCCAAATGTTCACATTCTGGTGCCAAGGAACTATGCTGAAGTGATGTGAGATGCTATTTTGGTGCCTTCTTAGTGCCAACAACTATGCTGAAGTGACTTGAGGAGCTTCATGTAGTGCTTTTCTGCCACACTGTGGCATTTATAGGCAATTCAAAACCTTTTCTGGGGAGTGTCCCTATCCCCTCTGAATAGTGGAGGTTCACTGTACTGTCATTAGTAGAAATCAGGCATGT
The DNA here is from genome assembly GCF_024500275.1 of Phycodurus eques. Classification (NCBI taxonomy): domain Eukaryota; kingdom Metazoa; phylum Chordata; class Actinopteri; order Syngnathiformes; family Syngnathidae; genus Phycodurus; species Phycodurus eques. Next base: position 14,776,664 of record NC_084536.1, read on the forward strand.
TTTGGAATACCAAAACTCTTCATATGGTTTCCTACTTAGGTTTCCCACATATGGCCTGCTTTGTTATTTAATCTGTCCCACAAAGCATTATTGTTCATTTGTTTTATTAATTTAACTCATTAAATAGTTCATAATTGATTTGTAAATAAATAATATGGTCAAATAATTATGTTAAAATAAAATTTAAAAAAATTATATATGGAATAGACAGATTTCAGGTCCCACTATATTTGCAGCAGTTTTTTTCAAACTAAAATAACACCGGTAAAAACACATTTCTTGCCAGTGAAAGTTAAATGTATAAATAAAAGCCGCATTTTATGAACATATATCTTGAATTGAAAGCAGCAGTAACCTCTCGTACCCACATCCTGTTTTGAGCTAAGCGGCTATGTATACTGTGCAGGAGCCTGTATTTGGTTATCGCTAAGATTCACGTTGCTATGTGAACACAACCTCTGTGGCTCAGACATGCATACGGTATGGCGGCCACGTTCCGACCAGAGCAGGAAACACATTTACTCTTTTATTCAAGATAGTAGGATGCTGTAGAATATAGCATCTGGGAACACTTGTGAAGATACATTCAGTGCACACTCAAGAGACGTTTTCATAATGCTTTTGTGCCACCCACCACAAATCCACAAACATGGTGAGTGCTAAGTGCGGAGAAACACCAATAATCCAATTTAAACAGCCAACACAGATCATAAAGTGTATATTAACATAACCACTTTGTAGAAACAGGAACATTGGATTTGTCATCCATCTCCCATTACCATTTTGGTGGTGACACTCAAAACACTGAAAGCGGGGTACAAACATATCGATACTCGGGACAGATCTGAGCATTTGTTTCCCTTACAAAGTCTTTCTCATAGGTACGGCAGTCATGTTTTGGGGGAGGAGACTCACAATTGTCATTGGAGATATTGTTGTGTGTGGTGTGCTGTGTTTTCAGCCCAATTATCGGATCTCTTAATTATCCGGACCGATTATCCTTTGTAGGGCATGTTATGACGGATTTCCATCCTCGATCTGCTCAGACGTCTCCCAGGTAAGAGGGGAGTACACTTGCATTTGTCAGAGATATCGTATGTGTGTAGTGTGCTATTGGTCAGCCCGATTATCGGATGTCTTGAAAATATTATCCTGACTGATTATCCATTGGTTTGGGTTGTGTTAAGAGGAACCGTTCTTGATCTGCTCGGGGAGGAGGCTCACAATTGTCAATGGAGATATTATTGCGTGTGTGGTGTGCTACGTGGATCTGAAATACACCACACACTGTAAGAGGAGTAAGATTATTTGGTGTGGGCCAGGGGTGTAAAGAAGGATTTTTAATCCTCAATCTGATTGAAAATCAGTCTCTCACAGGTCAATTTTGGGATTAGATTTTTGGTTTTGCTGAAGAGATTCACGATTGTCAATGGAGATGTGTGTGGTGCGCTGTGTTGGTCGACCCGATATTCTGTTGCGTGGGTGTGGTATGAGTGATTTTTCACCATGAGCTGCTTGGGGAGGAGACAAGCGATACGGTCAGTGGAAATATGAGTTGTGTGTGTGGTGTGCTGTGTTGATCATCTCGAGTACACCACATACTTTAAGAGCAGGAATAGCACACGCGGCAATTTTTCCTTGTCTTTTGTGGGGTCTTTCATGTTCAAAAAAATCCATTACGATGTTGAAAATCGTTATGTGAACCACCCCTCAAGATGAATCTGCATGTCCTCAGTTTTCATCGTTTAAGCAGAACTGACTTCTAAATTAAGCTTCAATTGTGTTTTTGAAGTTGCAAACTGTCGTATACTGTAAATGGTGACAATGGCGTCGCGTAAAGGCCCCTTAAGTCTCCTCTTCTTCAACCGATCTCTGATGCAGTCCAGGAATCAGCTTGAGGATGTTTTTCCGAACATTGGTCCGTTTGCCTTTTCTGGGCAGAGTACCAAACAAAGAGGAGATCCTCGCTTTATCCCAGGTGGGAGACTGCGAGCCGATGCTGCTACCGCTGCTGCTGGCCAAACTGGAGCTGCTGGACCGGCCGATGGTGTGATGGAGATGACTGGAGCTGGACGAATACTTGCGCCAGAAGAAGTTATCTTCTTGGATGGCGCTGGCCGTGCTACAAGGGCTTGGCGAGCTCAGGTCTCCGAATACGCTGCCCTGATCGCTGTCGTCCGTCATCAGGCCCCTGTAGCTGCTGTCACTGGAAAAGTGGAGTCTGCGGTGGCCCATAGGGGAGTTCTGAACGTCTGAGGAATCAGTGGGGAGGTTGTTTTCTTTCGAAGGGCCTGTGGACGTAAGACAGTCCCTATGAGTGAAAACTGAAAGTTTGCAGCAGAAAATGTGGTAGACACTTCACGTTTCAGTGCTGGTAACTAAATTTTTACGAGCAAGTCAAAGCAAAAAATAAAAAATAAATAAATAAAAATAACAGCCGAATGATGGCTCGTATCTCGAAAAACTCCCAAGTCCGGCCACTTATAGTTTATAGTATATAATAGTTTAAATATACCACAAACTTATGTTTCCAAAACACTTTAATATCATTTCAAACTCATCTTACACCATTAACCTTAAAAATAAATGGCTTTGAGATAATTACATTTTTTATTTTTAAATGGATCGGAAGTGCACATGTACTGCACATACTGTAGGTTCCACAGGGGAAAAAAGCATGAATCGGGGGAATGTGTGAATAGTAGACCACGAATATGCACATGCATACAAATTACTGTACATATGAATTTCATGCTTTAATTCCTATCACACAGTTTCACAGACGACGGTGCGTGTGAAAAAGGAAGTGCTACGGTCTCACAACTGAGCCGAACCCTCTCACCACGAATTAGGCGTTCTTCCCGTAGCGTGAGCGCTTGCAGCTCCACCAGTTTCTCACTCAACGATTGCTGTGCAGGAAACAAAAACATCACGGTTACAGGCCTGCTGCTTTTGTCTTGGTTTAAGCGTGAGAAACACACCTTAAGCTGGTTCACCCTCTTCTCCAGCTCGATCCACTTCACCACACTACCGCATACAGTTTCCAACCTGGGATGGAAAACACAGGTTCATCGACAATCGGGCTTAATGTGAGCATTTTTCACCTCTTCTGATCAAAGTCAGCAAAGCACATATTCTTGGATGCTTCTAAAAGAGGATCGATCATGAGTGATTATCCTGTGGTGTGGGGGTCTGTTAAAAGTGACTTCTTCACTGATCTGCTCCGAAAACGGTCGGGGCCGACAGTGTTAAACCTGTTCAATAAATTGAATATGGCTGATCCACAAACACTGTGATTGGTACTACGGCAGATAGGGTTTCGGGGAGGAGACCTGCGATTGTCGGTGGTGATTCTGGTTTTGGTGAGGGGTGCTGTGTTGGTAGGACCGTTTTTTTTTTTTTATTGTCCCCAAAATATTATCATGAGTAATTATCCTGTGTTGTGGTGTTTGGTGTGTGGAGAGTGACTTTTCCTCCTGGATCTGCTTGGAAAACGGTTGGGCCAACAATCGTAAATGTTAAACCCGTTCAATATTTACAATTACAAATCCTGTGTGTGTGGTCAATACCAAGTTTGATGCACAGACTTCGATTGCTACGACAACAGACATCGATTTAGGGGCGGAGACTCTCGATTCACAACCAAGAAAATTTTCTAGTTGGGAATGTACCTTTCACTGATAATGGCAAAACAAAAAAAATTATTCTGATTGTCTGTGGTGTTAATGCAAGTGTGCATCTCATTGCCTGTATCAAACTGCCCTTCAGATGCCAAGACGTGCACGTCTTAGCCTTGTTGTTACTCATTTTATTGAAGTTATTTTTCAGGATTTCCTAATATAATTTTTATAACTTATTGTTCAAGTTACTTTCTGTAACCCATTGGTTCATAATAAATGGCTCCGTTTTCTTCATACTTACTGCTGCTGTTTGAGTAATATCACTTCATCAAGCCTTTTCTAACATTCCATACTACACAATAGGTAAAGTATGTATGATTATTGCTGATATAGGATCGGACCGATATCGATATGGGCCAAATTTCAAGGCTCCAGTATTGGATCGGAAGTGAAAAACTTGGATCAGGACATCCCTAGTTAAGATGTTAAAAATTGGTACATGTATACTCCGCTTTACTGAGCTGCCCCGTCACTTACGTGTGGCATATTCACCTACTTTAAACTGTTGGCTGATCCTCTTATCAAACCGAGGATGTGCGGATGACAGAATCCTTCAATGCTGTCGCCATTGATGGTGATGATCACATCTCCTGTGATGGTGAGCGAAGATAGGCACGATGACATGAGGACAGGAAGCATATATAGAGCAAAAAATAAGATCACTGGCCTCATTATTAGTCACACCCCTGCATCAAATGAATTTCAACACTATATCAAACAGCCACTCAACAAAACCTCTGAACAACAAGTCATGGCTAAAAATGTAAAAATGTTTTTTTTTTTTTTTTTTTTTTTTTTTTTTTTTTTTAAACAAATCATGACAACTACAGTATGTTTACATTTTTATCCTGCTTTCAAAATTCGCCCAGGGCAGTCGCAGCTTGTAGCTGGTGTGGCGCAAGTTAGCTTAGCGCCTTAGCATTCTCCCAGTTGTTCCTGAGCAGCTGGAAAAGCAGGGAGGATAGGGACTGTTGGAGGAATTTAAAACATATAACAAAAATCTGTGCTGGCAGCTCCTCCAGCTCCATGGTCAGATGTGGTCAAAGCCATTCTCACACGTCATCAACACGCATTATCGCAATCCGTTGGTGGAGTCCAAAATCTATACCATGGGCCAAATTTATACGGTCTACCACTCGGTAGCGAGTTAGTTAGCTTCCCTGTTATAGTCTGCTTGCATCAAGGCCGTGTGGGGCAGTGACCAGCCAAATCCAGAAAATGAAGCGAAGGTGATTAAAACCTGGCCCACACTTTACAATGAGCATTACTGCAATCTTCAGGACTGGAGTGGAACAGCATAGCCTGTCAAGTCCATCTTTCCATACATCCTTTTTCGTAGCGCTCATTCGGGTCACAGGTGAGCTGGAGGCTATCCCAGCTGACTTGGGGCGAGACGCGGGGTACACCCTGGACTGGTCGAAAGTCAATCACATGGCACTCTCTCATTCACACCTATTTAGTCTTCAATGAACCTAAAATGCATGTTTTGCGAATGTTGCATGAAGTCGGTGTACCCGCAGAAAACCCACATTTGAGGAGAACATGCAAACGCCACTCAGGGATTCAGAGATTCAAACCCTGAACTTGATAACAGTGAGGTGGACATGCGAACCACTACCCCACCTGTTATGTCAAAAAGACTTCTCAATGCAGTTTTCGTATTGGATGTGCAGTTGTACTCAATCTGCACTGCACAACAAGAACCAGCGAGGTAAAATGAGGTCGCCTGTGTATTGAGGGTCTGTCAAACACGCGTATCGGAGGAAGTGAGCTTGTTCACCTGTGGTCAGGCCGGCAGTCTCTGCAGCACTGTATTCCTCCACCCTGCTCACAAACGTGCACACCTCCACTGCGGAGCTGCTTCTCAGCTGCAGGCTGTGGGTCTGCAATAGCAGAAACTTTCGTTTAAAAAAAAGCTAACAACAAAAGACAGCTGTTTAACTCAAATGAAAAAAAATCAAGAGGTGGCGTGAAAATAAACAATAGTGATAATGCGTTTGCGGAAGTGTGAACATCCTCTTGAAGCGAGGATGTGGCTGTGTTCGGAATTTACCAATCACATTCAATCTTGTTAAATGGCAGTCAGCACATATATGCCACCATTTAAAGTTTCTTTGATTAACCCCAAATAAAGTTTCAATGTTCTAGTAAGCCTTTCCTGACTTTTGTTGTTGTTGTTGTCATTTTTGGTTTCTAGAAGAAGCCTGAAGGTTTTATGTAAACACTGACTGCTATTCGGAGTTGTTCAATGTCCTTTGTTAATTCTGAATACAGCCACATCCCCAATGGTAAGAGAAAAAACAACTTGTGAAACCACACTTGCTCAGTTGTTAATTTTTACTTCCACTCTCGAAATTATTTTTTTTTCCAATTGAGTCATACAGGTTAAAGGTCATATTAATGGAGGAAAACGTTTTTTTTAAATTAAAAAAAATAAAAAATAAAACTTTTTATTTTGCTCTCATTGGTGTGCATCACAAAAATCTGGCATTTAAACATGGGTGTCCACTGTACTTTATAGCTCACATCCCTGCATAGTCTTGTTTTAGAACAAAAACATATTATTAAATAAATTAAGTCTTATTTTTTTGAGAATAGTACAACGTTTTTAAATGAACACTTCTTTCCCAGACTAAAAGTCGTACATTGAGAAGAGGGTTGTATTTATTAAATTCACTTGTTAGACGTTCTACCCTCATTAAACTTTGACTTTAACAACTTAATATAAATATTCAAACTTTATCGTGGGGGGGGGGGGGAATTCTTGTAAGATTATGACTTTTTACTCCAAAAATATACAACTGCTCTTCTTTTTGATTTGTATAACACTTAAGGTAGCCTTTATTGCTGTTAGGGCTATGAGGGGGTCCTTGGGAAAAACTACCACGCTCCCCAAAAAGGGATTGAATGATTAGAGGTACCTGAACTTCAAACCCAAATGTTTCATTGTCTTCCTTTTCCAGGACAATTGTGATTCTGTGCAAGAGAAAAAAAATTAAACAGTCAAGGTTTCAGTTTGTACATAACACAAGTCATGTGTGTAATGTTTTTACCTCTGTGGATCAGAATAGTCAACCAGGAATTGTTTGGACTGCAACATAAGAAATGCAAAATCCAAAAAGAAGTATGTATGATCATCACTGATCACATTTGATTAAAAGACTTAAGTTTTCACAATAATATTAATCTGCCGTGCAACTACAACTGCGTCCTAATGGTCACTGTAAAGTTCAAAGTTCAGTGTGGGAGGGGGGAAAAAAAAGTGTTTGAACACCGGAGCATTACATTACAGATACGATTTCAAAATTAATCCCACACTTTTGGCCCATAACTTCTCATCGTTATCGGGTATTTGTTGGAAAAACACTTGTTGGTTAAATCGGGGATAATCTGCTGCTCGTTGTAGAACAATTCATACCGATAAGGTCTCAGCAATAAACTAATTTCATAGCAATTTTACTTAAAAATCTGTTGGCAAAATAGCAATTAAATTCATTTTATGAATTGAAATGTGGCAGTATGAAATCCCATTTTACATACTTTAAAGTACAGAGTGTGAGTGGGTTTGCCAATGCCAACTCTGGCTCCAAGAAAAGAGATGATATACTTCAACGAGTCAAGTTTTGTTTCCAATAAGTATCCACAGACATGTTGTGTCTTGAGTATTTCTTTATCTATTTTTCTTTTGACTTATACGGCCTACATTTGAACACAGATCTGTACTTTAGCGAGCTCACTAAAAAGGCACCATTATCCATAACTAACAATAAAAACGCATTTTTACTTTTGTACTTCAGTCTGTTACCTTTTGACTCTTTCAGGAGCGGTGCTTGTGTTTTCAGTAGGCTACTTCTACTTACGAGTGTGAGTACTTTTGCAACCTCTGGGTACAACAACTACACGTGCTTAAACTTGGTCGTAAAAGACAACTTTTGGGGGGAAATTGCTCTTGACAAACATGCACGTGAATGCTAACAAGCTATTAAGTCTCACCTTGGCTGCTCTGGGCAGTGAGTCGCTGCTGTATCGCTGTCTTTGGTGGTCGTTGCTGCCCTTGAATGAACGTCTGTACCACAGCGAGCTTTTCTTCCTCTCCGGGCCGGCCTGGGCTGGACGTCCACCGGGGTTCATGGTGGGCTCGCGCCGGTGGAGGCTGGATGAGGAAGCGAGAGAAAAGGAGAGTTTGGAGAGCCTCAAAGCATCGTCGTGCCGTGACTGTTTGATGCGGGGAGGTGGGGGCGTGGCGTGGCGTGCTCGTGCGTGTGTGCGTGCGTGCGTGCGTGCGCGTGTGCGTGTACGCCGAGGCTGAAAGCGAAACGCGTCAAAGCGGATGTGGACGTCACCTGACGTGCGTGGCGCTCGGAAGCTGCACCTGCACATCACCACCAGCCGTGCACCCGAACTCAAGCCATTTTAGGATCAACTCTTGATTTTACATTTAAAGAAGGAACTGTGCATTGACACAACAACAACAACAACAACAACAAAAGCAGTAAAAATTCTAATGAAGGAGAATGTAAAGAAACCAACTTTTTGTTATTTTTAAATGTAACTACTATACATTGAGACAAGCCGAAACCATTGTGAGTTTTATGCTTTTTGTGTTTATTGAAACTGTCTACTCCAGTGATTAGCAACAAGGGTGCCATGTACAGGCTCAAGAATCTGCCACCAAAAACTGAATGGAATCATATTTGAATTTCAATTGCTAAACTTGAGTAATTGCATTAAATAAATAAATAAATTAAAATCACATAATTTGTATTATTGAATTGGAATCATTCCATTGAAAAACTGGATCTGAATAATAACATTTGAAATTTAATTTATTAGTTTACATTAGGGTTAGGCTTGCCTAGGGCTAAGGGTTTTCGAGGGTTAGGGTTAGGCCTAGCCCCCTAGTCCGGCGGCTGACTGGGATAGTATGAGATTGCGCCAGGACAACTCATATTTCACGGTTTGTGAATCCACGCCTAAAGGTGTCTTCAATAATGACATCTATTCCATAAAGAACTGCAAAGCTGTCTCCCCTCCTTCCAACTTGTGGCTTTGGCACTACACATGGAAGATCACTGGCGGAAAATGGCTTCTCCGAGTCAATAAATAAATAAATAAAAGTAAATCCCCGGCGAGGCTAACTGGCGGAAACAGACTTCCTGCCCTTATTATATAAAAAAAAATAAAGCAAGCAAAAACAACATTTAATGTTTTTGTCATGTTACTAGATAAATATTGATTGTGAACTGTTATATTGTGTTGTATACACAACAACCTCTGGCGGTTTGGAGGTGACGTATTGGAATGTAAAGGTAACTGTTTCTTGCTTCAGTAATAATGGCATTCATCCTCAAATATGGGGAATGCCTCTGTCTCTTCTTTTGATGCCACACACAGTTCTACAGCCCCGGTTCCAATGAGGTCGGGACGTTGCGTTGGACTCGGGTGGTAGCAGAGTGCAGTGATTTGTGGATCATGTGCAGCCTGTGTTTGATTGAGTGCACTACAAGGACAGGATATTTAACGTTCAAGCTGATAAACTTGATTGTTTTTGGCAAATGATCATTGACTTGGGGTTTTGTGGCTGCGACGCGTTCCAAAAAAGATGGGACAGAGTCATGTTTACCACACACAGGACACTCATTGTTGAAGCTTTGTAGGTGGAATTCTTTCCCATTCTTGCTTGATGCACAGTTTCAACTGCAACAGTCCGTTGTCGTATTTTACGCTTCATAATGCGCCACACGTTTTCAATGGGAGACAGGTCTGGACTACAGGCAGAAATCAGTCTACAGTCTAGTGTACGTTACCCATGCCATTGGCACTAACACAGCCCCATGCCATCACAGATGCTGGCTTTTTAACTTCGCGTCCGGAACAGTCCGCACGGTTCTTTTCCTCTTTGACCCGGAGGGCACGACGTCCGCAATTTCCCAAAACAATTTGAAATGTGGACTGGTCGGACCACAGAACACTTTTCCACTTTGCATCAGTCCATCTTAGATGAGCTCGGGTCCAGAGAAGCCGGCGGCGTTTCTGGGTGTTGTCGATAAACGGCTTTTGCTTTGCATCGTAGAGTTTCAAGTTGCACTTACGGAGGAAGCGCCGAACTGCATTTACTGACATTGGTTTTCTGGAGTCGGCACGGTGGACGACTGCTTAGCACATCTGCCTCACAGTTCAAATCCCGGCCCCTCCTGTGTGGAGTTTGCATGTTCTCCCCGTGCCTGGGTGGGGTTTCTCCGGGCTCTCCGGTTTCTTCCCACATCCCAAAAACATGCGTGGTAGGTTGATTGAAGACTCTAAATTGCCCGTAGTTGTGAGTGTGAATGGTTGTTTGTTCCTATTTCCTGCGATTGGCTGGCAACCCGGTTCAGGGTGTACCCCGCCTCCCGCCCAAAGATAGCTGGGATAGGCTCCAGCAGCCCGCGACACTAGTGACGGACGATAAGCGGCCCAGAAAACGGATGGATGGATTTGAAGTCCAATAAACTTGAAACTGAATATTCAAATGACAAAATTCTGGTTAGCAAAACAAAGCACAAAATCGACCAAAAACACGTAACTTCAAAAACTCATCAGTCAGGGCATTCGTAAGTCAAGTTATGGATATCGTCAGTGGTGAGCGATCAGAGCCAACAAGGCTATCTCAGCTGGACTAAACATGAACATTATCAAAAACACTGACCTATATTTTTAACAAGAATTCTAAAATTTGGTCAGTGAAATTGCAGTGATTTACTCCCAACAGTCCATTCTCTTCATTTCCTAACGATTCTCTTTGCTGCACTGCCTCCACTTCGAGTAGGCGGATGTTACATTTTTTTGTCCAACCAGATTTCAGCGTCTTTGTGTTGCCATGTCAATCTTTTTTCCCCCCCAGGACCTTTAGCATCAGTAGTGCTGGCTGATGAAGCGCAAACCCTATTAGCAATTGTTCTGTTTCTTTAACCAATCAGATTTCAATGCTGGCCTGCAATAACGTCAGCAGTTTTCCGTCCTCCGGTCGGTAAGAGCAAAATTTGTTACCGCCAAGTTCAACTAGCAAAGTACCTCTCTAGCGAGCTGCATACACAAATACATTTAATAATCAGTTATGATGTATGTTATTTATTTTGTTTATGCTTTTATCGTGTTATTAGATAAAAATCTATTCTGAACTGCTCCGGTTGATGTACTCTACATAGCAAAGTTGCGTGCTGTTATATTACATTATCCATATGTGCTCTGAATTAGGTGCTGGTGTTTTGGTTAGCAACAAATCTATTAAAAGTGTCCATGTGCAAACAATACTATCTATAACCGAAGTAATTACAATTGCTTGTTTTTATAAGGGGGAAAAGGGATTTAAGTGTACTTTTATTTACGATGACCAATATACTAAAAGTAAAAATTAGCTAGTTTATATATTTCTTACTGGTGCCATAATATTATCAGTAAGTTTGTCTTCTCGCATAGTTTTTTTGCGTACTTCAGGATGCATATGGTCTAATGGGGGGGGAAAGCAAGGTGTCAATTACTCCACTCGAGATGGCCATTGTCTTTTTTTTTTTTGCAGTCTCAGCAATTTGATGCGCCAAGAGTCGGGCGCAAGCAAAGCGTGACAAACACCTGAGCACATCCTGTTATCTTGACAAGGGTTTAGCAATGTGCTTCCATGCAGAGAGACTCACTAAGAGACTCCTAAAGGGATGATCAAAAGGGAGATTTATTGGGAGGCCCCCGTGGCACTCTCTGTATTGAGAGCCCCCCGAAATATTCATGGATTCATTGTGATCAAAGCTCCATCCCACTGACTGGATCGGGTTGATGACAATCCACATGCATATTCTTTGTGATCAAAGCCTCAGTTATGTTCTTTTCATAAATACGTTTATGTAATCCAGCATGTACAGCCACAATATTAGGAACATCTGCATTTTATCACACATTTTCCAGATTTTGTTTTTATTTGTTTATTTCTTTTTGTCAGTCCACACATCAATTTCTCCGTTTCCAGTATTTAAATAATACAAAGAAATAAGAATTTGAAAATCTCTTTTTTTCCCAAAATAAAATGAAAGCTATATTTTAAAATCATTTCTCTTGCCATGCGAGTTATTGTGTACAGACTCTAAACTTCAGTTAAACTTGTTCAGACTGGGTGAATGAATTATTTTAAATTGATCAAATTAATAATTGTCTGGTTAAATGATCCAAGTGGATTTAAAGCATTTCGATCAAGAATACTTTCCCGGATGTTTCAGTGCAGATGTTCCATTCATTGTGTGCTGACTCTATTAACTTGTTGAACTTGTCCAGACTGAGCCAATGAATTGTTTCAACAGGATAATATTGTTAATCAGGGTTGATACATTTCTCTGAATAATCCAAATAGATTCGTTGCGTTTTGGAAAAGAAATCAAGTAGAATGATCACAGAAAGGACGGGAATGGGCACCGCAAAATTATGGAAGAATGCTCTCGAATTTTCCAGCAAGAGAGGTGTTGCTAATATTTTGTGCCTCTCAGGCAGCTGAATCAGATCACCAAAATAAAAGAAACAACTCTCAGTATATGTGATACAGTTGTACACTATCCATTCATCCGTTTTCATCCATCCATCCATCCATCCATTGTCTGAGCCGCTTCTCCTCACTAGGGTCGCAGGGAGCTGTAGGACGACACCTTGGTCTGTCATTTGTCATTTTTTTAGCTAAGTGCAGAAATTAATTCACAAAAAGCATCTCTTTCAGATTAATACTGGTCTAAAGCAAGGTTTAGTTCCAATTTTGACACATATAGGGTGCAGCCCATTCTTGCATTCAGCATTTTTTCTTTAGCCCGGCTGCCAGTGCATATGCATGTTAGTGTAAGTGAATGTTATTTATCATCTTTCATGAAATATTGATAGATTTGACAGGTATTTGAACTTAAACCACTATTGCTCCAATCCTTTAATGGCAGCCGTAAAACCTAAAATGACTCTCCTACAAAATAACAAAAATTAAGTTAGCCCACTACTAAGGTGCTTCCCATGAAATGCTTTGTAAACTTTGACTCAAACCACATTTGGGGCTCTTAACTCAATCAGTACGGCACTGCGGTCTGCTGCACTGCTTCCTGCCTAACAGACGTCTTCGCATCATAAGCTTCGTCAGAAAACAGAAAGATGAGAATGAGTCACGGCCGTTAACAATCCAAAGGTTACCCGTATACACTGTGGAAGCCTTTATGCAATGATGATGAAAAGACTTTCACACCACACGCTTCTTTTAAAAAAGGACTGCATACTGCTCATTCACACACACACACACACACTTTATTGGCTCTTTATAAACAGTGCATAATGAAAGAGACAACACAATGTCGATGACCACAGGAAAGACTCACAGCAGTCAAATCGAAGTAATCGGTAAAAAAACAAAAAAGACAAGATACATCACAATGGTGAATAAAGTGCAACATCTTTAATTTAACGCTGTCATTTTTCCAGACAATACTGGTTATATTCCCAACTTTACGACTTAAGGGCCATTCATCTTCAGGGGTTCCACCCTACAGCAGTCACATTAATGACATTTGTGATTTGTATTCCTAACAACAGATTAGCTGAGTACTTGCACATTACCAATCACTCCACTTTAGAATGTCTTTATAATCTCAACAATCCATGCTTGGCTGGCATGGAAAAGCAGATATGACACAATGGAAGTTCAAAGCTTGGTTAGCAATAATTCAAAATCAAGCAAAAAAAAAAAGAAAAAAAAAGTACATTCATTAATCCGGCATTTGGATTTCTTTACCGTGCTTTCAACACAAAATCCATGACAATAAGATGCAAATATGTGCTTTACATTTGCGACATTTATCCATATCGTCTTTTAACACAGGTTTGGAAACAGTATGTTCCTTCACAAGTGATTACAAGTGCATGTGGAGCCAGATGTGGTGTAAAAGTGATTGGGACTACAAACATGGAAAGGTTCTCTGCAGAATAACATTTTCACCAACACCACCAAAAATTAAAGTTCAACATTGAAGTCCACATACACAAGCACCAGTGTGCACTTTCCCTTCTGCATCAGGTATTAGATTAGATGACCTAATTAGGTATTAGATCATCATATTCAAGTACTCTTAAGTACTTGTTGTTCTTAAGCAGCTTCCTATGATGTTTTCCCTATTCCAGCTAACATTTGTCTGGTTTTCAGGCAACTTTGGTTTTTGAAAGTTAAAAATAAAAACACATAGTGAATAAATACATACATCTCACATTCATGGATGACCTTTGGTCTGTCCACAAACTAACATTCAGCTCTTTTCCGCAACGGAATGCTTTTAACTGTGCAAAATCTTTTTTAACATTCTTATAGCATGTGACTGTCAAGTCTTAAGAAACACAACAAATGAAAAATATGAAGATGTTTGCCTTTTTTTTTTCTTCCTTCTTCACTGACAAGGCCAACTTGTCTTGTAATTCCAACATACTCCTCAGGAGGCAATATTGAGCTAGCATGACCAGAGGGCCGCACACATACATACATTTTTCTTTTTTGTTTTTGATGAGATTAAAGTGGAGAGCTGGAATCAATTTGCAGTGGAACCTCTAAAGTCAAACACCAACAAGGTCATACAATTCAAAATTGGAACAAAATTTGGGGGAAGATTATGTGTGTCTACAACAAGTATAAGGATTCATTTTGCACTTTTAATTTTTTTTTTTTATTTTTCTTTGTCTTTTTTTTACAACAAGTATTCAGAAGAAGGACCACCCTCAACTTATACGCCAGCAATTTCATGAAGTTAAGCGGACTTGCATTCAGAGCAAAGGGGCGGATTTACCATGAGGTAAACACAGGCAATTGCCTGGGGCCCCGAGACTTCCAGGGGTCCCCAAACGTCTCATAAGGTTTTTGCCTCAGTGGTCATCCGGCGCAACTGCAAGATACTGGTTTGCCAACCACCAAATAAACTACACAAGAATAGGAAGAATTGTGAGATACTACAGCGAGCTAGCTAATGCTATGCCCTGGCCAACGCCCATCCGCCGGCTGAGAGGAGCCCCGGAAGCCTGTTACCTCGTGAGCTAGCTAGTGGCTAGCGCCTCTTTTAACACATTCACTGCCATTGACGGCTTTAGAAGTCAAATATCCATGTTAACTGGGAAGGCTGGCAGTGAATGAGTTAATGATTTCTGGTGGGGAAAAAATGCTCCAAAATTTTAAATAAAATAGATTTTGATCCGAGTCGTGAAAAGGATTGTATTAGACTATAAGCGGTTCCACTGTAAATCAACTTTTCCTTTCATCTCCTTCTTAGGAAGTTAGTGCGGTAAAAAGAATAGGGGTGCTGAATCACTGCTGCCCCCTGTTGACTTGAAGTGTGAGATACAGAGCGCCTCCTTTCACAGAGCATTTGGACATTTGACTTAACAGACATTGTCATGCAAATTGTCAAACATGTCCTATGCAAGTGCCATTTAAAAGTAAGTATGGTTGTCTTACAGTAACCTTCACAAATAGCACACTACTTATCTTTTAAAACACTGTGTTCACTACAAGACATGGCACAACAAGGTGACTAGGAGCAATTTTAGGGCACTTCAATATGCGAGGTAGCAAGGTTTATACATTAGTCATGTTTTTATATGATCTGTTTGGTTCGATTGACCACAACATTGGTGCTAAGCTGCCACAGGCACCTCACGATTTTTTGGCACCGACAACAAACTCAATCGACTGATTGTATTTTGAATACCATGTGGGTACCTTCCCAGATGGTAAAATCCCGGTGTGGTCCCAGTCCAGCAGCACCATCGCTGAGCCGGCTTTGTGGTGAGAAATGTCTCTACTCTTTGACCTCCCTGACAGCAGACAGTGAAGCCGTGGTCTTCTTGACCCGCAGGGCGGTGAGACGGGCGGCAGGGTTGGCGTACCAGCACTCTCTCATCAGTTTGCCCATCACACGCAGAGCCTAACTTGTCAACATAGTACACATGGAGACATTGTTTTTTTTTTTTTTTAGTTTCAAAAAGGTGTCCAATAACGTATTTGTTATGCTTGAGTGAAAATAACTGGGGATGTGTATGTTCAGAATTAACCAATCGCATTTAAACCCATGTTAAATGTGCCTCTGATAAACCCCAAATCAAGTTCAGCTGTTTTAGTATGCTTTTCCTGACAAGCCATGGTCCGCAGACCTTCCACAGTCTCAGAAGGATCCGACTGTTCAAAGGTATCAGTCAGGAAAAGGGTACAAAAGAATTTCTTGGGCTTTAAATATACAGTGCACCCCCGCTATTCGTGTTGGAATAGAGATCAGGCCGGACCACGAATAGTGCAGAACAGCTCGCTACAGACACAATTTCAGAAATAGGCAGACAGTATAAGATAGATCCAAAAAATGTATTTATTGGAGTAAAAAAAACACTAAAATCATCATAATTGCCTATATTAGTAGTTTAAACCATAAGCAGTGTACCCAACACATACCGTACTATATTTGCAAATAGCTACTTGTGAATTCACCAATTCACAGATTTATATATTTTTCACCTATCTTCCATTATTCACCAAAGAAAAAGAAAAAAGGGGGAAAAAAACACCTTTTTACTGTTTTTGTGATCATGCCAAAGCCCTGTATAATATAAAAGTAATGCTTTGGCGCCATGTTGTGCCAATGAACTGTATTGTCGTGAGAGGAGGAGCTTCTATTAGACATGACAAAGCCCTGGCTAACAGAATAGTGGTACTTTGTCATCATCTATAGGCAATTATAATCATATAGGGGGTGTCAATTAGTCATGTATTTTCGCTATTTGTGTCGGTTTTACATTTTATTGTTATGTATTTTGAAAAAATGCACCGTAAATATGCGCGCCCATGCGGCAAAGACTGTAACTTTCACTAAACACCAAGGTTTAACTTTATTCCTGTACAAAGCTTGTCTCTCAGTTGAGATGTACTTCCTTCACACCAATTATTAAGTTCCTATTTAGCCAGGGATTTTGCGCCATCTAGTGGCACCTTTAGGCATTAAAGAAAACGCACAAAAATGATCAGACCGATGAGTCGTAGCTCACCTCACAGCTCTGCCACTGGTTTGGAATGTTTGGTCGCAGTTTCTGCTCGCACACCACCTTCCTCATGTCCTCCACAGAGGGATCTGAAGGCACCAGGTCATAATAAGGCAGCTGGAAATCTTCGTGAAGTCCTGTGTGAAAAGACTTTCGGTTCAGCTTGACTTTTTACAACGCAAAGTGTGTGAGGATGGCGGAAGGTACTGTACCTCTCACTGAACATCTTCGAGCCAGTTCCCAGAACACTAGACCCAACGAGTAGATATCCGCCCGCTTGAATGACTCAAAGTTGCTCACGTTGATGGTCTCGTCCAGGATTTCAGGGGACATGTACCTGCAGAAGACAACAGGACTTGGGCCTATTGACTTCTTGGTATCTGCTTCTGGGAGGTAAACATGATGTGAAACTGCATCCATCCACTTTCCATATGATGGAAGGATGAATATTGTTTTACAATAGCAAAGTCATGGTAGTGCGTGTTCACTGAGGTATGTCCAACCTCTTGGTTCCCACTCTGTGGTTGGTCGGGATGTCAATGCTGTTGGTGCCAGAGTCGTGTTTCACGGCCAAGCCCAAATCTGCGATGACCGCGGTGCCGTTTGTCTTCACCAAGACATTTTTAGACTTCAGATCCCTATGAGCGATGGCTGGCTTCCCTGCAAACGGAACAGAACATTAGTAAGGTTACATACAGTTACTGGCCGCAACATTAGGTATACCGTATTTAAAGAGTTTGTATAAAATATTCCTAAATGCTTAGACAGGTATTTATTTATATAATGTGTACAGATGCACCTACCTTGTGTGCCAATGATCTCCATGTGGAGATGAGCCAGGCCGCTGGCGACAGAGAGAGCGATGGCGACCATGCTCTCCACCGACACCGTGTACCTGTTCAGGTAATCGAACAGCGAGCCGTGCTCGTGGTACTCGGACACCAACCACAGTTGAGTCCACGAGCCGTTATCTGCAACACACCGTGTGCAGTCAATAGACAGTGACCAGCTATTATTATCCTCTTTCTCCATGCTGTCAAACAGTGGTTGTCAAAACCTTTTACACGTAGCGCCCCTTTCAAAAATACTTTTTTCACCAAGTACCACCGTCATGACCAACTTTAAAATACAGGAGCATAGTGGACTGAAGTGTTCATTTAAAAAAAAAAAAAAAGGCACGGATTTTAGCTCTACACAGTATATTATTCAACCGTTAGTTCTGACCCAGCAAATAGATTGGACGAGTCATTCAATGAGTGATTATTATATTCTGTAAAGTACGACAACACTGGGACTTTCCATACTGTATCATTCCGCTTCACAGGTGTTCTACACTTTTAAATTGGCCTGTACATCAGTTGTCAGTGGCAATCTTACGTTGCAGTGGTTTGTTAAAAACTTATTTCCTTTTTTTTTTTTTTTTTCCCAACCTGTCCTGTTCAGCTGCACGCATGGCCATTTAGAATTGTGGCTCTGTATGCCTTTTGTGCTGGAACAGTTATGCTATGCAACAGGGGAGTTTGAAATACTCCCTCTGCTTATTTTTTTATTTTTTAAACTATTGTGATGTTTATTGAACATGGAGCTGGACAGAAATGTGTTTTAGGGAACAGACAGAGGGACAGAACAGACAAGGGGAAGAGGGATGCGAGCCACAGCAGAACAATTTTTCGACGGAAAGTATTCAGAGCCCCTTAAAATGTTAACTCTTTTTTCACTCTTACAGCCATTTGTTAAAATCATTTAAGTTCATTTCCCCCCCACATTAATGTACACACCGCACCCCATATTGACAGAAAAAAACAGAATTGTTGAAATCTTTGCAGATTTATTAAAAGAAAACTAAACTGAAATATCACATAGCCATAACATACTATGCATATATATATATGTATATATATACACACACACATATGCAGCTAGCACTATAACTATTTATTTTTGTGGAACCAAATTACTGATTAAAAAAACAACAAATCATCATTTGTTGTCGTTTACTTCTGTTAACTAATAAATGGTGCTTGTCGAACTGTTGCATAAAAGAAATAGCACACTCAAGGTTGTGATGTACTATATATATAATCACAGCTGTGATTATCTTTGACTGAATCACAGCCTTGATGACATAAAGTACAGCATCACTCCCTTTCATGTGATATTGCTCAATTATATATTCTTTTAAGCCACTGCAACATTGTGCAACAGTTAGAACATTAACACTGCGCTTAAATGTAGGGGGGGGGGGGGAATGTTCTTCAACAATGATACCATGAAAATGTATTGCGCCTAGTTTAAATAAGAATTTCACCTCAATAACAGTTTGAAAACACACATTTTTAAAAGTTTAAATGCAACTGTATTGTACTGAAAAGTTAAATACAAATGAATTGTACCAAAGAAATATTTTTTTACTGTACTGGACTACAAAAACGTTAGTCACTGTAACATTATGCACAGTTTAAACTTTCATTTTCAGTGATTCTTCACACACCACTAGAAGGGAGCCGGCATAACACACTTTGAGAATCACTGCTGTGTCAGGCTCGCTACCTTTGTTGTCAGCCGCAATGAAGCCCAGGATATTGTCGTGTCTTAGCATGATGGTCTGATAAATCTCCGTTTCACGGAACCAGGACCTCTCGTCCCTGGTGGAGAAGATCTTCACGGCCACGTCCTCTCCCCGCCACTTTCCTCGCCAAACCTCGCCGAAGCGACCCTTTCCGATGCTCTCCTGGAGAACGATGGTCCGGGCTATGGTTCGCTGGACCAGCAATGGAAGCCCTGCATAAAGATGCGTGCACCATTGCACATTTATTTTTTCATTAGGCGAACCCCAAATTCTAGCCCTTTATAGGGCTCGAATTACTACCTTTTTGGTAGTGGACACCACATACTGTACCTACTTTAAGTAAAGAAGACTCTCCTGATTATCTATCACAACCCAGGCTAAACTAAGTTCATCCCCCACATACGTAGCTAGCCTCTCAGTCGAGACGTACCGCTTCAACGAGTGGTGCCTTGAGATATGAGTTTAATTCGTTCCATGACCACTTTCGTAACGCAAAACACTTGTATCTCAAATCATCTTTCCCCATTGAAATGAATGGAAGTGCCATTAATTCATTCTGGCCTCGCCTCAAAAAACAAGAAACATATTTTAGAAAGGAATATACAGTCATAGAGACCCAAAAGAGGAAGAGTCAGCAGCAGTTAAGAGAAGCCAACCTGATCCCGAGCCGGAGGTGCTCATGTCGTAGATGAGATCTTTGAGACATTTGTCAGGCGACATGAGCATGTGGTCGTCCAGGGCCTCCTCCGGGTCGTGTTTGTGCGCCTGGCTGTAGGCGCAACGCTGACGCTGCACCACAAACGCCCCCAGCATGACGCCAACGCATAGCAGGCACGAGGGCACCACGACCACCACGGCCAACTGCAACCTGCTGCCACTGCTGCTGTCGCCATCTTCCAAAGGCCTCTCTGATGAGGAAAGGCAAGGCAAGTTTGTGTCGCGCCAATCATACACAAGGTGAATGAACCCATAGTGATATACAGAGGCAAAGAAAGATAAGATTAATAATAATAAATATGAATGACAATATACAGTATACAGCGGTGCCATGACATACAAGTTTAATTTGTTCCGTGACCATGCTTGTAATTCAAAACACAAATCAAATCAACCTTTCCACATTGAATTGAATGGAAACGCCATTCATTTCAATCTAGCCTCCCCTAAAAAAAAAAAAGAAAAAAAAAAAAGTGTGATGTGTTTTAACAATTGAAACAGTTTTTGGCATACGGACACAAATGGCCACTCCTCAGTAAGCTGCAGTAATTCTCGTCTTTCTACGAAGGGAATAAAGAATATACGCTTGGGAGTATGGTTATATTGTCTGTCTATATCTGTCTATAGTTGCTGCTCCATTGTTGGTGTTCAAATATCCCTCAAATTAATTAATAAATATCCTTGCAGCATCATAACCTAGCGGACTTCAAGGCAAAGTTATGGGGTTGTTTTAAATGTGTAATCCTCTTTGTTTGATGGCAATAAACAACTTGAAGCTTCTTTTCTTCAAGGATTGTTCACTATCTGCCAAACTGCTGGTGATTGTGAAGTGAGTTGCGTTTACTGCCACCGTGCAGGTTGAGATACAACTCGTATCTCAAGTTTTTACTCCCAAATCAAAGGAAAAAAATCCCCAGAATTATTGTGCAAAACTCGTAAGCCGGGTCATTCGTATCTCAAGGCACCACTGTATAATATCTCAAAGATAAAGAAAGAATGATACATCATTATTTTAATTAGTAAGATGGATTAATCAAAATAGAAAACCACTCGAAAATCAAGATAAAATGCCAACATAAGAGCAAAGCAGCAAATGAAAAGATAAAACTAAGCATTACAATTGAGAAGCAAAAAAAATAACGACCTAAAAAGCAGCAGTGAACCGAGTTTTCAGGCCAAATTTAAATGGTAAAAACTGATTTACAAAGACTTTATGTTGTCATGATTTATGAACACTTTATTAGCATGTTTCTATTTTTTATTGAATTGTCAAAATCATCCATTATAAAGGATGAAATCAGGGTTTTGTCCTTGAAACTGTCTCGAATTCATTGCAGCTGACTGTGATAAGTGCACCCTCTGCTGGTATTTGAAGACAATTATCTAAAGTGACACAGCGAGTGGTCACACAGCCACACAGTCAAGAGGTTCTCCAAGAACTTCCTTCTACATTCCAAAAACTTACATGTCAGGTTAATTGAAGACTTTAAAATGTCTATAGATGTGAATGTGAATGGTTGTTTATTTTATATGTGCCCTATGATTGGCTGGCGACCAGTCCAGGTTGTACCCCGCTTCTCGGCCAAAGCCAGCCGAGATAGGCCCCAGCTCACCCGTCACCAGAATGAGCACAGACACTAAGACAAACTTGAACTGGACGCAAAAACAGAGAGATTGAAGATTCCGCAAACTTTGTATGCCGTAACAAACATCTATGGCGCTGCCCAATAATAAGCAAAAACCGATGCTTTTAGTCTCATAAACTTTCCTCCACACAGTAAAAAAACAACAAGATGCATCATATCTTGACATGCGCGCAGGTGTTAAGTGTTTGTGGCCTTTTCTGTGCCTGACCTTTATTTGGCTCTGTGGGTGGACACATGAGCCCTGGACACAAACAAGAGCTACACAGAGTACTCAGCAGCCACAACTATCGCTACGGCACAACAGTGTACTACACAGAGGGACACCAACAGCTGAACGCTTTAGATCCAGTCTGCCATGTAATTCTAAAAACTAACACACATTTATAGAAACTGTTAAAAAAAAAAAAAAGCTACGTAATAATAAATTGTTCATATTTCGGGGACTGTGTTCAGAATCACACACTCCAGTGAAATGTGTAGTGACGATAGGTCATACATGCCTGTGCCTTTAAGGGGCGGGGCCTGGTAGAGGGGCATGTGAAGTCAGTGAGTCTGCATGTGAGTGTTTGGGTGAGAGCTGTGGACAACAGCAGCTTCCACGTGAGTATGCTTGAGTGTGTTTTACTGTAAATGGCGAAAAGTGTATCGGTGACTGTGGCCCTCCTTTCCCGCATGCAAGGGCATAACAGTAAGTAAGTACAGTGGTGCCTTGAGATACGAGTTTAATTAGCTCTGTGGCCACACACGTAACTCAAAACACTCACCTCACAAATCATCTTTCCCCATCGAAACTGATTTCTATTTATGCGTACCAGCTTTGCAAAAGAAACAACAAAAACATTTGTAATGTTTCTTTTATTTCAAAAAAACGCACTTGATAATCTTGTACTTTTTAAAAACTTAACAAGTAAATATTAAACAGGTTTTGCCACATTTTTTGTTTCAATACAAAAGAAACTGCAGCTCCTTCTGATGTGCGTACCTCGGCCAGCTGGGGGCAGTATAATCCATCCATCCATCCATCCATTTTCTGTATTGCCTATCCTCACTAGGGTCAGACCTATCGATAGTACATGGAGCCGGTCAAAACTCCCAAGTCGAAGCAATGTTAGTAATATTATATTGACAAGCGATAGAGAATATATGTATATATATATATATATGTGAGTATTGTTATATTATCTGTCTATGTGTTGCTCCTCCAATTATGTTCAAATATGCGTTGCTTAAAGTGTTATAACACCACCGTCTACAGTGTTTGTTACCATTAAGCTTAACAGACTTTTGTAAGGCAAAGATGTATGTTTTTTTTTTTTTTTTTTTTAAATACACAGACTAATTCCCTTTGTTTTATATTTAGTTGGACAGTAAACATCACCTGGGAGCGGCATTAAGCAGCTTGAAGCCTCTTTTTGAAGAGTGGTTCACTCTTTGCCAAAATGCTGTTGCGAACTGAGTTAAGTTCACTGCCACCAGAGCGCTCATAGCTAAAAAAAAAAAAAAAAAATTCAATAATAATAATTCTCCCAAATCAAAGCAAAACATTGGCCGAATGACGGCTCGCTTCTGGAAAAATGTCACTCGTATTTCAAGGCCACACTCGAAACTGTAAAAAAAAAAAAAAAAAAAAAGAAAAGCATGTCAAAGATTTGCTTTAAAAACACGATATAGCGGGGGAACACTGTTCAGTTCATTTATTGGATTTGCACATGTACCAACCTAATATTATGGCTGGTGACGCTTGACTGAATTGCAGTGCTCATGAAGTGTTTGCCAGCACATGCGCACGTGTTGGCCAAAACATGTAGATGGCTCAATGTGAAGTTGAACTCCATCACAGTTTCCTAAGACATGTTTGGCCTTTTCCCTAAATACAAGCCCTGCTGTGCGCCCTCCAATATGCTCACTTGCTGGAAAACTAACTTTGTCATTTTGTCTTCTTATCACAGTGTTCATGGCAAATAACACAAACGCATCGTTTATACCCGGTGGTCGGAAGCAACAATGTACAAATACGAGAGGCAGCCAAAAAGTAACGAGCCCAATTTAATTTAACCTACTAATAATTAGCATTTTTTTTCCTGAAATGTCCACAGTTTGTAGTTTAAATACTTGTTTGAAGGTTTATTTAAAAAAAAAAAAAAAAAAGTTCTGTTTAAGCCTGTCCTCTTTCTGTCAGCCATTTTGGAAATGATGTCATTGTTGGATGCCTGAAGCAGAAGCAAATAACTGTGATTGAAATTCTTGCACTGGCAGGGAAACCACGACTAAACATTTTGAAAAGGTTGCAAAATGTGTATGGGGAAGCTGTAATAAGATGCAGCACACTCAAAAAGTGGGTGTCCAGGATCAAAGGCAAAAGAACAAGAGTCTGTTTTGAGTGACCTCCGTGACAAGCGAAGGAGCTTGTGAAGGCTGGACAACCATAACCATGGCCATGGCCATGGCCATACTCACTTGATCATCAGATTATCGGCTTTTTGGGCCTTTAAAAGAAGGCGTTAGGGGTCACTTCTCTGATGATGAGCAAGTTAAGGTGTACAAAATAAACTGGTTAAAAAGCGCACCCTTCTGAATTTTACTAAATTGGCATTACATGCCCTTGTTCATCGATGGACACTCTGTGTTGAGAAAAAGCGAGATAATATTGAAAAATAGCGATGGAATCCCTCCATTTTGGGCATGTGAACATTTCTGCTGAAAGACAGACATTACTGTCCTGAAAAATAATCCCAATTTTGCTGTGAAGAATCCTTCTGACCTCTGAACAGTTTCCATCGGACTGCTGTCGTCTAACTGCAGGTGTAATTAATCCCTCTCAGCCTTATGGCCGCCATCTAGCATTTATTTGGACTGCACAGTATTTAGAAAGAGAGGAGGAGGAGGAGGGGCGGGTGTTTAAACACGGTCTCGTGGCCTGTGCCATCGCTGTTATGTCACAGGATCTAAGCAGGATCAGCATCAACCTCGTCTCGCCGGGGCCACAATGAGTGGGAAATCCCACAGCAATTGACTCCCAAGGCAAGGACGGGAACAAATGACGACGGCTAGAACAAAATTAATCTCTCTCGATGTCTTTACCGCACCAGCCACGACATTTGTAAATATGATTTGACAGTCACAGATGCAATTCATGTCTTGTACACTGAATCATTCATACTACCCGGTGGCAAATATGCCTCGGTGGCAGGAAGGACAGCATTTTAACCCCCACCAAATTCAGTCACCGGCAGTGATTCAGTTGGAAAATGTGTGTGATCTAGCTAAGCAAAATTCTACTGCAGTTAAGAGTTAGTTGGAATGGTTTTCAATTTACATTGTGTTTTGTGATATTTATGTTGTTGGAAAATAATTCTGCTGAGCAACAAGTAATCAGGCTAACATGTTACAAGAACAGGAAACCTCCCAATTTCGTTGATCTATGTTGCGCAGACTGTTAGCCAGTGCATCTGCATATCAGTACAATGGTGCCTTAAGATACGAGATCAATCTCTTTCATGACCACACGTAACTCAAAACACTCGCATCTCCAATCATCGTCCACCTTTGAAATGAATGGAAATTTCATTTATGCGTATACGTGAATGCTATTCAACATCCATCCAGCCATCCATTTTCCGAGCCGCTTATCCTCAC
This sequence comes from Phycodurus eques, assembly GCF_024500275.1. Lineage (NCBI taxonomy): Eukaryota > Metazoa > Chordata > Actinopteri > Syngnathiformes > Syngnathidae > Phycodurus > Phycodurus eques. Next base: position 14,801,965 of record NC_084536.1, read on the forward strand.
AAGGGTCGCGGGCGTGCTGGAGCCTATCCCAGCTATCATCGGGCAGGAGGCGGGGTACACCCTGAACTGGACGCCAGCCAATCGCAGGGCACATACAAACAAACAACCATTCACATTCACACCTTGGGGCAGTTTAGAGACTTCAATGAACCTCGCATGCATGTTTTTGGGATGTGGGAGGAAACCGGAGTGCCCGGAGAAAACCCACGCAGGCACGGGGAGAACACGCAAACTCCACACAGGCGGGCCCGGGGATTGAACCCCGGTCCTCAGAAGTGTGAGGCAGACGCTCTAACCAGTCGTTCACCGTGCCGCCTGCTATTCAACATCTTTCATGAAATATTGATAGATTTGATGGATGTTTGTCCAACATGCCATCTTGTGATGTTTATGTTGTTGTCAAATAATACTTTGTGGCAACTCGTGGCCGGACTAACATTTTACATGAACAAAGACGACGAGAGGGTGGGTTACATGAACGACTTACAGTACAGTAATGGCTGGTGTGAGCGTACCGGGCTGTAAGTGCAGCGTTTCGTTGTTGCAGAAGTCGGTGAAGCAACAGTTCCTCTTGGCGACGTTGGGGGAGCTGTAGCAGTACAGCGGACCTCTCATCTCGGACGGCGACAGGCAGGACTTGAGCGTCTCCTCTCGGCCGTCGATCAGCATCACCGAGTTCCAGCAGGCGCCGTCGACGGACGTCTCGCAGACGTGATTGTCGCACAGCTGGCACACGCATTTGAGACCTGAAACAACAACAGCACACATAACATAAAATACAATGGTAAAAGTAGTACTCATTCAACACGTGTACTTAAGTAAAAGTACAAAAGTACAGCCGTGCTTTGACATACAAGTTTAATTTGTTGCTTGACCACGCTCGTAACTCAAATCACACATATCTCAAATCATCTTTCCCCATTGAGTCCATGGAAATGTCATTAATCTGTTACAGCCTGCCCAAAGAAACAACCAAAAATGTTTGGAATGTGTTCTTAGTGAGAAACAAAATCCTTTTGAAATCGAAAGTGAGGATAACACGTCTTAGATTGTTATGTTTTTTCCCGCATAGAAAAAGTGAGTATGTTGCTTTTATGAAATCAATGAACTGTGATAGAGAACACAAACTTTGATTTCCGCATGTAACAAAAACATTTGGAACTCTGAAAAAAAAAAAAACTCAGTTGAAGATTACTGAAAAAGAATCTTCATTGGAGTCCTCCTCGTGTTTATGATATTAAACCCAAATCCACCTACAGGAAACCAAAAATGCTGTCTGCTTATGTGTTCCGTCATCAATTTGTCGCGTGCAGAGCGTGCAGTTAGCTGTCACCTTGACTTAAAAAGGGCTATTTCACTGAACAATGTAAAATATATATTTGCAAAATAATAGCTAATTCAAATATTAAAAATTATCAAAAATAAATCAGCAATTGTGATGCATATTTTGAGCGACAAAGAAAAACAAAACAAAACCCCAAAAAAACTTTAATGTCACAAGAAGACCATAATCTTCCAATTTAGAATTAGATTTGAAACACCAAAGAGCTCATTTAAATGAAATACTCATGACTGTATTTATTTTGCAAAGTCACAGAGAGCCACAACAGAATGATGAAAGTATCACATGTGGCTCTGAATGCTGACCTCAGGACAGTATAAGACAGGCAGACACATATGTTGTACTGGAGACTCTGGACTTACTTCAGGTGTACCTGACAGAGTGTTTGTTACTTTGGAAGCAGACCCGTTATGTAATGGCGGCCATGTTAAGCGGCTGTGGCTGGTGTGGAGGAACAGGAGTAATGCCTCTTAGTTTAACACCCACATAATCTCGTGTTCCACCTGGAGCTGCTGTCATGCTTTGTTTGACAAGCACGTCCCTGATCCACGCGAACGCGCCATTTGATCATGTCATTTCATTCGACTGTGCATTCTTTCATTCCTTCATACATATTCCGAGTCTTCAAATTACCTAACATATAGAGCAGGTCCATTAAAATTAGGAATTTAAGATACACTTCAGAATTCGAGCGAGACTTGGGGCTTTACGTGTTTTCGTAGACGGTGTACGCCGGCGGATTCCGATTTTCGTGGAAGCGGAAGTCTCTATGCGCATGTTTGCCAATTTGGCATCCCGGCGCAGCAAATGTGTGTCCTCTGACATGCACCCGACGTAGTGGCGATTTGGTGACAGAACGTCCATCTACACTTACGCCTGCTCATGCCGCAACTCAGTCCGACGCAGTAGGTCATAGGTGTCAAACTCAAGCCCCGGGGGCCAGATTCGGGCCGTCACATCATTTTACGTGGCCCGCGAAAGCAAATCATGCTCGTCAACTCATAATAATAAACAATAATGTTGAGATATTGCATTTTTCTGTTACCAAACCCTTCTTCTACAGTAACTTAAACAATACTTGAACAAACTATTATCCTTGTCTTCTGATTTCAAAACTAGTTATCCCTCAATATGATTTGGTGATGAAACATTTGACTGTTCTGACGGCCCTCTGAGTGAAATCATAGCTACAATGCGGCCCGAGACAAAAATGAGTTTGACACCCCTGCAGTAGGTAGACCAATAGGCGGGTCTAGCCTAGTTTTGAGGGGGCTCAAGCACCCCCCTAAATTAAATCCCAGCACCTCTGGCATTTGAGAGATGATTGATTGGTCAAAACATTGTTTGTTCCACCCAATCACGCCAACCTGTCCCCGACTAAGCTCTGAGCGCACTATCTGGACTGAGCTATATGTTGCTTAACAGTGATATACAGTCGTGGTCTAAGTACCTGGCTCAAACCAGGATATGTGGAACATTTCTTAACTTCTACCACTCAGTAACAGCACACTATTATTATCACCATTCCTCATTTTTTCTCTATTTATTCATAGCTCATTGTTGATGTTGTTAGGTAGGATTTCATTGATGTTTCTTTATAGTGAGGTTTTAATTGGAACGACAGAAGGTAGCTGTTGTGTTAATATTAAAGCCAAGGTGCTACTGACAAGCTAATTGACTGGATGCCAATTAATATTATAACTCCTATCAGAACACAGACGAGCAAAGAGAGGCTTATATATACAGTATAAGTACTCAAAGCATTCACTAAAGTCGATTTCTGATATGTTTTACAAGTTGCACATTGCATTTCATATAAAAATCCCACGGGCGATCAGGTTTGGGGTTAGATTGACGCATGAGTTCTGCAGACATATTTAAGCCACCGGCAGTTATCACCAGCTCATTCTATATTTAATAAGGGTAGCCGCACATGGTGTCTGTTGCCACACTGGCCAAGTGCCCGCAGTGACAATGCTCCAGTCACAAACAGATCGCAGCGATTATGCATCGTCCTCTTACGCACAGAGACTATGAGTGCGCCGCATTTAAAGGTAATGAGAGGAGCCGCTTTAATTGGATATGATCGAAATTGGCTGTGATCACTCACACAGCAGCGCAGACCTCCCTTTTTGAAAAACGCGTGTCTGGGTAATGACCAACACCCGGTCTAACATGCCTCTGTGCAGATTTACACTACCTGCCGCGCCGGATTTACACCGGTCACTTGTTGTGTGACAGTTAAAATATGAACTCACAATTCATTGATCGAGAGGTTTTGTCCACATGGGACAGCATATGCAGAAGCTTGAAGGTGGTGTGTGCGCGTTAGCCAGCTGGGGCAGTACAAAGGCCAATTCATACTTAGTTTACAGATATTTTCCTGCCTGGATGCAACAGCCAATCATACTACAGCTGGACGTGTCCTGCCTAAAACTCAAGTGGGACTGACAGTCATTTATCGAAGAGGATAAAGAATACAGTATGTTAATGTGAGTACTGTTATATTGTCTGTCTCCATGTTACTTGGTTGTGTACGTGTTGTGTTTGTTCAAATATCCGTTGCTTTAAGGGGTATAACACAGCCACATAGATGCTAATCATTGCTTATGTTAGCATTAGCCTAAAGCAAGTGGACTAAAGGCTAAGCTACGCGGTGGTTTTAAATACAAAATGTGTCACTCTTTGTTTTATGTTTAGTTTGAGTGGCAGCTTGAAGCTTCTTTTTTTTAAGAATACTAATTCTATCTGACACTGCCACCAGACAGTGCTCACATGTCAAGTTTGTGCTCGCAAGTCAAACTCATATCTCAAATCTAAAAAAACCTCACAGGTTGGGTCACTTGTTTATCAAGGCACAGCTGTATACATAAACTTGACCTGACTTGATTTGGTAAAAAAAAAAAAAAAGACATTCCCGTAGCCGCACCTTTATCCAAAGTCTTCCTTGGATCATGCATGATGACTCTACCAAGTTTTGTGGGAATTGGCCTGTTATTTTTGTGGGTAATCCTGCTAAATGCATCCATCCATACATGCGTGTGTCTTTGTGTAGGAAATGTGCACGTCGAATCCAAAGAATTCAACACAAAAACAGCAGAGACGTCACGCATAGCAACAATGTGACCTAGCCTCTTCTTCAAATTCTGAGGTTTGAGCTCGTCAGTAAGGAGGACCTTGAGCTAGGTTTATATATATATACATATATATATATATTATTTTATTTTTTATTTCTTTTTGCTCAAAGGATCTCAAGTATTTATCAAAATTCTTTCATCATTGGTCAGCCGGCAGTTGCCAGGCAACAACTCGAGTCGAGCGCAAGTAAACAATTTGAGAAAATGAAAGGGAGGATATGACTGAGATTATTATAGTAGTCAATTAAATAAACTAGTCTAATATGTAATAGGAAAGTCTTTTGGTTTGTTTGTTACTTGTTTTGGTGGCTCTAAGTCATCTGACACAGTACATTTGTGATAAGTAAATAAAAACTCACTTTCCTCTGCCATGTTAGTATGCAACAATATCACATTTCCTGACATATAAATGCTAATAATCATGCATCTAGAGATTTTCTATGGCGTTTATCATCATTAGGGTTATTCATGACTTTGGGGCGAAAAACGAGTTACACTCTGGACTGGTCGCCTGTCAATCACAGGGCACATGTAAACAAATAACCGTTCATATGTGAATCAAATTACATTGTAAAGTTTTTTCCCACCCCAATGTTGTACTTTTACTAAAATTAAAGCTTTCGTGATCATTGTTACATCAGCATTTATTTGATATCCTTGATATCCAGTTAAACGTAGCAGTAGTTTGCACTTTGTCCTACACTACACGACTTTTGTCGAACTAGTAAACAACTGTCTTACTAGTAATGTTTTTCCAGGACTAGTGCCACTTTTGGCCCATGAGTACACGATTAAACCTCACTAGTAAACTACTGTGATGGACTAGTAACACTGCTAGGCCCAACTAGTAACAATGTGTCACTCACTAGTTCCCTCCTGGACCCTACTAGTAGCACCAAAATGCCCACCGGTAGTTTTGCCTCATGAGTAACATATACAGTAGTTGTCCTATTAGTATGTCAAAGTTGTCCTACAAGTGTGCAGAAATGTCATAAAATAGTGGAACGCAGAAGTGGGGGGGCGGGGAGCTACCAGTAAGAAAAAGTCATTTTATTAGTGTTCAATTAGTGTGCTGATATCATGGGAAGTCGTTTCAAATAAGTTAATGTTGTAGTTTTTGTACAAAAAGTATAGAAGTCACGGTCACATTCAGCCCTATGGACAATGTAGAACCAAACATGCATGATTTTGGAATGTGGGATTCGCAAGCAGGGATTGGAACGCAGATCCTCTTCACTGCGAGGCAGATGTGCCAACCACTCAACCCCGTGTTGCCGGCCACCGGGGACCTTTTCCGAGAATTGTTCGTCCCTCACTAAAGCATGTAATTTGTAAACCCTGAAGTGATGACTGGGTTTTATGAACGCTTCCTCCCTGCCAGATTACAATGAGAGGAACACTCTCAACCCATTTTGGGCTTCATTAGGATGATGATGGACGGCGTCATTGTGTTTGCAGTTACAAAATGAAATGCAGGTGGACTTATCGATAAATGCGTCTCCACGCACATTCAATCAGATTTTTTATTATTATTATTATTAAATATTACCATAAAAAAATAATTTTCCAAGAAGAAATATGCTGCTCCAAATAATATAGGGAACACTTAAACAACATAATGCAACTCCCAGTCAATCACACTTCTTTGAGATCAGCCCGTCCAGTTTGAAAGCAATGCTAATTGTGAATTCATTTCACCGGCTGTTGTGCAATCGGAACCGACAACAGGTGGTAATGAGAGGCAATGAGCAAGACAACTCTCGAAAGGGATGGTTCTGCAGGTGGTGACCACAGACCATTTCCTTGTTCTCATCCTTTCTGCTTGATTTGTTTGGTCACTTTTGCATTTTGCCTACTCTTTCATCACTAGAGGTACTATGAGGCGGTGTCTACACCCCACAGAAGTTGCTCAGGTAGCGCAGCTCATCAAGGATGGCACGTCATGCGGCGAGAAGGTTTGCCGCGTCTCCCGGCGCAGTGTCGAGAGCACGCCAGGACACGCGGAGTGGGCCGAAAGAGGACAACGACCCAGCCTGCACGATGAATGCATCTATGTTATGGACTGCCCGATCCCCAGAACTGAATCCAATCGAGCACATCTGGGACTTCACGTCTCGTTCCGTCCGTCAACGCCGCGTCGCACCGCAGACTCTTTCGGAGTTGACTATGCTCCGATCCGGGTCGGGGAGGAGATCCCTCAGGAGAACATCCGTCGTCTCATCAGGAGCGTGCCCCGGCGTTGTGGGCCGTGCATACAGGCCACGCATACCACTGAGGCTCATTTTGATTTCCACAGAAGTTGGATCAGCCTGTGATCTGATTTCCCACTTGGATTTTGAGTGTAATTCTGAATTTGATGCCCATGAATCATATTTTGTTCTCAACGGATTCCACTATGTAATGTATAAAGATGTTCAACTGCAACATCTCATTTATTGACATCTAGGATGTGTTAAGTGCTCCCTTTATTTTTTTGAGCAAGTGGTATTACCAGAAAAAAAAGGGGAAAAAAATGGAGACAAAAAATATTACCAGCAAAGATATTTGTAATTTTATGAGCAAAAACAAAACAAAACAAAAAAATCATACTATTATCAGGGAAAATTTTCTGAGAAGAAAGAGAAATATTACACCAAAAAGCAGTACTTTTTCTGGAAAGAAAAATGTTGAAATTTACAAGGAAAGAAATCTAACTATTGCCACAAAAATAATGCAATTTCGCAAGAAAGAAATATTACCAGAAAAATAACAGCAAAAAAAGGATTAAATACTACTTGAAAGTAAGCTGTACTGTAATTTCACAGTTAAAAAAAAAGTTTCCAAGTCGTTGGATTTTGTACAAGAATATAGACCCAATATTATAAGAATAAATGTATACCTATATTAAGATGAGGACTTTTGGACATTTTCATGGTAATTATACTATAATTATTATTGCAATACAGTTCATAGGTCACATAATAATTATTATTAAAACGTTTAATTATACAACCTCACTTTCTATAGCAACTACATCCCTATGAATATTATTCCCCCCCCCCCCATATAAACACATGACTGTCCTTGCCACTAATTTGTGATGACAGGTGATGTCCTGCATGTAGATTCTTGGAGCTGTCGACAGCCACTTTGGAACAGAAATAATTATCCCTATGCGGTACATTATTGCACTTATTACACATTAATGCACAGTGCTGCATTTCTGCACCCCCACTGTTGCCCTATGTGTGACAGTAAGTCCCTCCGTAGACTGCAAAAAGGCAATGACCTCACGTCCACGCAGAGGTGGACTTAGCATCGGGCAAACAGAGGCCATTGCAGAGTTAATAAAGTTTTCCTCCATTTGAAGCAAGGCTTATTGTTTTAGTCTCAATTCAGGTGCTTAAAAACACACCAAAGTATTTCATCTATCGGGATCGTTTCCAGTGCTCCCTCTCCCTTCTCATGCAATGGACTATTCCATCTTCTTACTGCGCATGTGTTGACCTGATTCGGGACGAGGGTTGCAAAATGCACGTTGAGTACTTTTACTCCTAATTTGAATTTACTGTCATTTGAACCGGAAAAAGACCGTTAGTCGATTGTCGAATGTACCCCTCAAAGCAAGAACAAAAAATTGCGGCCATGACCAACGACAAACTGATCTTAGCTCCGCCCCCAGATACAGAGATCTTTGAACGACGACGACGTCATACTACCTTAACATCGATAACCTCTCACTTGTATTAGCAAAATCCTTAAGATGCCGATAATTAATACAATGATTCATTAATTAGATTTATATTAAATTAGATATATGAATGAAAATAGCGAGCGGAATTTAGCTCAATGTAACGGGGTAAATATAACGCCTTACTACCCACCTCTGCACTTACTGTAACATATTGCTGCTCTGTGTGGCCGCAACTATTGCAGATGCCGGAAAGCGCCACTGCGTTCTTGCCATGAAGTAGCACTACTGTCAGTGTCAGTCTAGGAGAACGCAGTCGTGATGGGGTGATGGATTTCGTGAAAAGATGTGAGCATGAAAGCGGTCAAAACGGTTGAATAGTATATGTTCATTCATGTTCTTATCAATTAAAGTCAAAGCATAGAAATTATTTTAAGTTGCTCAGGAAATAGGAGTTTTTCTCAAAAACCACTTTTTTTTTAGTTGATGATACACAATATTCCAAATCTGATGTGTAGGGCCCCAAGATGACTAAATACTCCTCTGAGTACAGTGCAGTACAGTACAGTATATTACAGTCACTGGACACAACATTAGGTACCCCTACCCAATCCAAGGACATCTAGATGTTCGATTGATCAATGTTACTTTTATGAAACAATAAATGTCTCAAGACATTAACACAAAGCAGTCATGCTTGTACATGAGTCACACACAATAATAATAATAAAAAAAAAAAGACATGGTTTTCCTCGTGTGTGTGTGTGTGTGCTTGGTACCTGCGCTCAGCTGGGCCACACACAGCAAAATCCAAAGTGCGTTAAGGCTCTGCTTGCCGGGTCGAGTCATGGCAAGGACCGCATGGGTTCCCTCCGGCTGGACGCTGCTTCTCTGCTCGCTCCACGCGGCCGGCACGCACACACACACACACACACACACACACACACACACACACACTCACTCCCACATGCATACACACACAGGGGAGGAAAGTGTGCAACGCAATGAGTGAGAGCTTTGCAGCCCCTCCCCTGCAGGGAGAGAACGTAAGAGGATTACACAGCCTCAGACCACTGATGGAGACATGTGAAGCACAGCCACACACTACAATGTGTGTGGCCACTTGATTGATCGATTCCTTTATTCGAACACATAAGCAGAAAATAAGAAAAAAATACATATATATATATATATATATATATGTATTTTTTTCTTTTATATATATATATATATATATATATATATATATATTGGCTGGCGACCAAAAATACAACCCCCCTGTATAACCAACACTTTATATACAGTGATCCTCCACTTTATCTCAGTTCATGCTTCACGGTCACGCTGTCTTGCAGATTTGTTTTTTAATAAGTGTTATTACAGTTGTTACTCTATTGTTTTAATTATAATGTACAATATTTTGGGTTATCCATTGCTCTTGCTCTCTCTCTCTCAAGAGATTATTTGTGTTTAAATGTTTTTAATTAAATGTTATTGTTTTAAAGGTTTGTTTAAAGACCTTAAAAATGTTCACTGCCATACTGTAAGTACTAGAAAAGGTATTTCTATTATCGTTATTAGTATCCATCCTTACACCTTTACATAATGTACGTCCATGCATCAATCAGTCCATCCACCTAGACAACCATCCATCCCGATATACATATTGTACATACATCTATATAGAAATGCTCAATTGGTCGTGTTGGTAAAATGTTAAATACATAGTACTCACGAAAAACAAATCAATAAATTTCAGTACTACAAACACATTTAGAACCTGTTCTATGCACTTATTGATAAATGAGTCCCCAGGAGTATTGGTAATTGGTTGATGGGCACCAGCCAATCTGTGGGAGCCACAATTTTCATCTGTGATCGATCCCTGAAGGACTTTATTATATTTTGTATCCCTTTGACCCCAAGATTAATTATATTTAATTAGCATTGAAGCGTTAAAGAAACAAAAGACAATTCAATTTTTTGGGGAATTCAGTAAAAATAGTTTATTTTTTCCTGGTTTCCAGGCTCAAGGTAAGAATTTTTATTTAGGGTGTTCCAAGTTAATATAAATTAAGCAATTAGGTTAATTTGACAAAAAAAAAACATTGGAAAATTTCTTTCAGAGGTCTTCAGTGTCATTTCATCGCAAAACCAGACAACGGCAAGAATTATTATTTTTTTTTTCAAAAACATACAAGTCAACATTTTTCACATAACTATCCCACTACACTGAGAGTAGTCGAACAACCGTAACATAAACTAACTCGTCAAAGAAAGAGAAGTCACATTGATAGCCTGGAGTCAGTTATCTGCTTGGGTTTTTCATTTTTGTTGTTGTTGGTTAGATACAATATATGAGCATGACTATTCAGGGATCTACAGTACACTAACTTTTGCACTCGTAGCATTGGCGCGCACCATTTTTCGAGGAGGTGCAGCATGACCACGGTAGGCCATCGTTTCGATTGACAGTGACTCGAGACATGAAATAAATGTTACTGTGAACAACACCTTTGTCCGCAACAAGCTGTAGCAGACAAAACGGGTCAATTAAATTTAAAAACCAAAACAAAAAAAACAAAGGCTTTACTTTTAGTTGATCATTTGTTCGACTCAGAGGGGCCAGTTTTTATAGTGAGGGCTCTTAACCCTCTTCCTCTGAGAAAACCACTTAATTTTGAGTATTACTAAAACCATATGATTGAAATACATTTAAAATGATTGGATAAGTGTACCACCACCAAAAAAAAAAAAAACTGCATCTCAAGATTCAAAATAAACTTGCTGGTTGCAATCCTCTACTTTCTCTCAGGTGGACCGGTTGGGTTATGACAGAGAGCTTATTTAACATAATTATTTTAAATCTGAAGCATTGACATACATGTGGGCCTATTATTAGGAGGCTTTTATTTTGAAGCTGGCTTTCGCCGCTCGTTGGGGCTTATTACCGTAATGCCTAGTATGAACAAAATTAGGGGCGGCTGGCTTGACCGCAGTCCTCACACACACACACACACTCACACTCACGTATTTTGAGACAATCATACGTAAAGTCACTCGGCGAAACAACTTTTTGGTCTTATCCATCCATCCATTCATTCATTTTCTGAGCCGCTCCTCCTCACTCGGGTCGCGGGCGTGCTGGAGCCTATCGCAGCTATCATCGGGCAGGAGGCGGTGTACACCCTGAACTGGTTGCCAGCCAATCGCAGGGTACATACAAACAAACAACCATTCACAATCACACCTATGGACAATTTAGAGTGTTCAATTAACGTGCATGTTTTTGGGATGTGGGAGGAAACCGGAGTGCCCGGAGAAAACCCACGCAGGCACGGGGAGAACATGCAAACTCCACACAGGCGAGGCCGGGATTTGAACTCCAGTCCTCAGAACTGTGAGGCAGATGTGGTAACCAGTCATCCACCATGCTGCCCTCCTAACTGGAGTACGTAAGAGGGAGCACGTAACTCTGATCCTGGCCTCCAGCCACTGGCTGGCTGTGACTTATAAGAATAAATTTTAAGATTCTTTTGTATGTTTTTAAATTTCTAAATGGTCTTGCCCCACCATACCTCGGTGAGCTACTCCATCCCTTACAGTTGATCAGCTGCTTCTTGAAGTACTGAGGGTGGAAGCTCAGAGGGGATAGGGCCTTTCTCGTCGCTGGTCCCCACGTTATGGAATGACCTCCCTCTGGACATCAGAGAAGTCCCCCCCTCTCACTGCCCATTTTTAAAACCAGTCTTAAAACCCATTTTATTTTCTGGCTTTTAACCTGGCTTAACACTCACATTGTTTTTGTTTTGTTTATCTTAATTGTTTTTTTTTATTTCTTAAAGTTTAATTCTTATATGTATACAGCACTTTGTTTTCAGCTATGGTTGTGTTAAAGTGCTTTATAAATAACGTTGAGTTTAGTTTTTCCCCCCCAAATATATATTTTTGAACCTTTTTGGGATTGTAAAAATCTTCAAAACAGCTTTACAGATGCCACATGACTTCTGCGGTAACATCATCACAGTAAAGTATTGGCATCACCTGTCATCTTTGTCTGAGGAGAAATACACCAGGCATATATTTTAGGTGGGGCGGCTTTTCAGATGCCACGTCAGCCAGTGTGTGTTGCGGTAATGACGGCTGTGGCAACATTTTGTGTTACGTTAAGACCTTTTTTTATGACCTCTTGTCTTGAGGGGGGGAAAAAAAGGAGGCATTTATGAGACAAATGAGCATCACGACAAACCAGAAAGATAGCATACTTGTTTTCTATTTAATCAATAGAAACCACTAGTTGCTATAAAATGTTAATGAAATATTTATATATATATATATTTAAAAAAAAATTAAAAAAAGAAAGTTGAAGTTTGACTTCATGAACTTGACGATGCACACGTTAAGACGGTATAAAGGCTTTACAGGCAAACTTACAGTACAGGCCTCCAATAAGGGCGGAGAAGAGGGCCGACCTCACCATATCTTAGCAGATATTTTTTATCTTGTGTTCTTCTTAATGTGTGTGTGCAGAACTAAAAAAAGAAGAAAACGTCAAGCGTATAGATCATTCGACAGGTTCATATGCTTAGACTGAGAACTGTACTACTGTTTATAGGACTGCTGACATTGGAAGAGTGATGCACTTTTTGCACAAGGTAAGAAACAAAGCAGAGAAAAAAATGTGATGTCACTAAACGCGACCTGTTTCCCAAACTGAGGAGCCAAAACAAAACCCAAAGCAAACCCAAAGTTCAGGTAACAGCCAAAATCCAGTTTATAGATTGGGATTGCTTCATATTGAACGTCCTATTCCCACAAGCCCGGTAAGCCATCTTTGGATGCCAAAATGTCTCCCGCCAAGTCTTAAAATAAATACAGGCACGTGCCGCTATAAGGGCACGCGGCCCCTGTGAAAGGCATGTTCGCCCAGGAAGTACGGGGTCTCTCCTCCTCCGCTCAAATGTCTGTTTTCATTTTGTCCACCGAGCTGTTGATCTTTGTCAGAGTCTTCTTGATGCGCAGCGCCGTCAGCCGGGCCGACGGGTTCTGATACCAGCACTCCTTCATCAGTTTTGCCATGGCAATTAAAGTCTGGGGGGGTAAAAAACAATTTAAAAAAAGGCACAAATACAAATAAAAAGTTGCAGTTGTTTGAAGGTTTATAATTACCGTAACATCCACGCTAATGACCATTAGCCCGTCAATGGCATTTCACATTATATGTTAGTGTTAACCTAGTATGATTTTGAGAAGAAATATATAGTTTGGTTGAACATTTTGGTGTCGAAATATACAATGTTTGATTATCTTTTGTTGTACGTGTTGCTGTTCTGTATGTGTGTTCATGTACCAGTTGTTTGAACATTTATAATAACTGTATTATCCATGCTAATTTCAGTTAGCCCGTCTAAAGCATTTCACATTATGTTAGCATTAAGCTAGTGTACATTTTGGACATGTTTTATTTGTTTGGTTTAATACTTTGGTGTTTAACATTACAATGTTAAATTCTTTTTCGTTTTACGTGTCAGTTTTGCAGTAAACGTCGACTGGCAGTGACAAATGAACAGCTTGAAGCAAGCATGCTTTGACTCTTCTTTTGGAGAATTATGCAAACCAGTCTGTCGCATAAGCTTGTCTCCCAATTCTTGACAGCGAGAGAGTGAAAAAAGGTGCAAAGGACTACAACCCCAATTCCAATGAAGTTGGCACATTGTGTTAAACTTAAATAAAAACAGAATACATCCATCCATTATCTGAGCCGCTTATCCTCACTAGGGTCGCAGGCGTGCTGGAGCCTATCCCAGCTATCATCGGGCAGGAGGCAGGGTACATCCTGAACTGGTTGCCAGCCAATCGCAGGGCACATACAAACAACCAACCATTCGCACTCACAGTCATGCCTACGGGCAATTTAAAGTTGTCAATTAACCTACCACGCATGTTTTTGGGATGTGGGAAAACCGGAGTGCCCGGAGAAAACCCACGCAGGTACAGGGAGAACATGCAAACTACAAACAGGCGGGGCCGGGGATTGAACCCCGGTCCTCAGAACTGTGAGGCAGACGCTCTAACCAGTCGTCCACCGTGCCGCTAAAAACAGAATACAATGATATGCAAATCATGCTCAACCTATATTTAATTGAATACACTACAAAGACAAGATATTTAATGTTCAAACTGATAAACTTCATTGTTTTCAACAACTAATCATTAACTTAGAATTTTATGGCTGCAACACGTTCCCAAAAAGCTGGGACAGGGTCATGTTTACCACTGTTACATCACCTTTTCTTTTAACAACATTCAATAAACGTTTGGAGGCTTTGTAGGTGGAATTATTTCCCATTCTTGCTTGATGTACAGCTTCAGCTGTTCAACAGTCCGGGGTCTCTGTTGTCGTATTTAACACTTCATTATGCGCCACACATTTTCAATGGGAGACAGGTCTGGACTGCAGGCAGGTCAGTCTCGTATCCGCACTCTTTTACTACGAAGCCACGCTGTTGTAACACGTGCAAAATGCGGTTTGGCATCGTCTTGCTGAAATAAGCAGGAGTGTCCATGAAAAAGACATTGTTTGGATTGCAGCATATGTTTCTCCAAAACCTGTATTTACCTTTTAGCATTAATGGGGCCTTCACAGATGTGTAAGTTACCCATGCCATTGGCACTAACACAGCCCTATACCATCACAGATGCTGGCTTTTGAACTTTGCGTCCATAACAGTCCGGATGGTTCGTTTCCTCTTTGGCCCGGAGGACAAAAACAATTTGAAATGTGGACTCGTCGGACCACAGAACACTTTTCCACTTTTCATAAGTCCATCTTAGATGAGCTCGGGGCCCAGAGAAGCCGGCGGCGTTTCTGGGTGTTGTTGATAAATGGCTTTTGCTTTGCATCGTAGAGTTTCAAGTTGCACTTACGGATGTAGCGCCGAACTGTATTTACTGACATTGGTTTTCGGAAGTGTTCCTGAGTCCATGTGGTGATATTATTTACACATTGATGTCGGTTTTTGATGCAGTGCCGCCTGAGGGATCGAAGGTCACGGGCATTCAATGTTGGTTTTCGGCATTGCTGCTTACATGCAGTGATTTCTCCAGATTCTCTGAACCTTTTGATGATATTATGGACCGTAGACGATGAAATCCCTAAATTCCTTGCAATTATACTTTGAGGAACATTGTCCTTAAACTGTTCGACTATTTTCTTACGCACTTGTTCACAAAGAGGTGAACCTTGCCACATCTTTGCTTGTGAATGACTGAGCAATACAGGGAAGCTCCTTTTATACCCAATCATGGCACCCACCTGTTCCCAATTAGCCTGTTCACCTGTGGGATGTTCCAAACAGGTGTTTGATGAGCATTCCTCAACTTTCAACTTTCAACTTTTTTGCCACCTGTCCCAGCTTTTTTGGAACGTGTTGCAGCCATAAAATTCTAAGTTAATGATTATTTGCTAAAAACAAAGTTTTTCAGTTTGAACATTAAATATCTTGTCTTTGTAGTGTACTCAATTAAATATAGGCTGAAGATGATTTGCAAATCATTGTATTGTTTTTATTTATGTTCGGAAAACAACATGCAAACTTCATTGGAATTGGGGTTGTACTTAAAAAGTACATTTAATCTGTTTTAGTATGTTTTAATAAGTTTAAAAATGTTAAAACCATGCAGCGACTTAAAAAATGTAATACGGTCTCTTTGGATTAAAAGGTCATCTATCACGGGTCTGGAACGTATCCTCTCCAATATTCACACTCATCACAAATTCCCCTATTGGTGTTTATTTATGTATTTATTTCTAGTTTTTTTATTTTATTATTATTATTATTTTATTATTTTTTTTTAATGTGGATCCTATCCCCTGGCAATTCACTGAAAAATTCACCGAATTGTGTTTTTTTGTGCGCTTTCTGTAATGCCGTAAAATGCCACAAGATGGCGCTAAACCTCTGTCTAACAGGAAAGTAGTACATATGTGTTGAAGTAATGATATCTCACCTGATAAACAAGCGTTGTACTTTGAGGTGGTGCTAAGTTTACTCTTGGTTGTTACTGGAAGTTACAAGTGTGTGTGAAATCAAATCATTGACAGGGCCTTGAATTTTAAGCCAAATGATGAGGTGTTTGGGATCCTAGTTTGATACATTAACAGTTTAAACTATTAATATAGGCAATTATAAACATTATTGTGGGAGTCAATTACTGGCATAATTTTGCAATTCGTGGTAGGGCTCAGTCTGACTCACTGGGTCTGAGAACCATCTGTTGGGTATGTTGGGCCTCTGTTGGTCCACACAGACAACCTTCTTCATATCATCAAAACTGGGATCGCTGGGAACGACGTCATGAAAAGGGGGCTTGTAATCCTCTACGATACCTATGGGAGAAACACATGCACTTTGACATACAGTACACAAACTCATGAGTACAGCAAGTACAGCAATAACAAACAAAAAGAGGCAGCTCAAGTGAAGAAACATGTGGGGGTAACTGTGTCAGTTCATACTGTTGCAGAATTTCGGGTTTTTGCTCGACAGTGAGAAAGCCCCAGAGGATTTGTGAGTCCAGATTGTACATTTTTCCAGAGTGATGAGTGCAAAATGAATGCGGTGACACTGCATAAGTTTATTAAAATGTTGCCAGTGCATTATTGAAGTTGTGTCTTCATAGTCAGTGGAGGGACAATGGAAGTATAGTGGGGCCTTGCAATTCAAGTTTAATTTGTTCCGTGACCACGCTCAAAACTCAAAAGTTATACTTGCGAATCGCAAATCCTTCGGATGTGCCCGCCAATGCCACCGGGAGGCAGCATGATACAGTCATGCAGGCAAACGCAAAAGAATAGCACTCCTTCTACTACTACTGTAAGTGACTAATATGTACATGTATTATATACTATATGTTATATTAGTAATTTTTCGTAGAGTGTAAAGAATATATGCCTGTGAGTATTGTTATATTATCTGTCTCCGTGTTGCTCCATCGCTTGTGTTTAAATTAGACTTTACGCCGATCTGATCGGTGTTATCTGTATCGGCCGATAATTAGCATTTTATGCTGATCGGCTTTCATGTCATAAGTCGCCGATCCGATCAAAGACGTCATCGATCGGCTCCGCACAAGACATTTAACTCCGCATCTTCGTCGTGTATGAATAAAAAAAAAAAACTAGTTTATTTTTAGCATTGTCACGTCTTGTTGCGCAGTACTGAAACTATCTGACGGCCAATAAAGTTTTTTCAATCTTGTCGGTGAAAAAACACGTCGTCAGTGTCCAACCCCTGAATGCCCCCTAGGGGTCATTGGTGTTTGAACCTTTGTCTAAAATGCTAGAGAATAATAATTAGAGCTGGGACGGGCTCCAGCACGCCCACGACTCGTGAGGATAAGCTGCACAGAAAATGGATGGACAGATGAATACAGTATACAAGTATATCCAATAAATGAACATGTCATGTAAATGGACACATTGCTCCATCTTGTGATCGAATCGTTTTTTTTTTTTTTTTTTTTTTAAACTTGATCGGTGATTGGCCCCAAAAATCCTGATCGTGTAAAGCCTAGTTTAAATATCCACTGCATCTAAAACTGTGACTATCGCAAATTTTTAGCATGTGAATGGCATTTGGATTGTTTGTAACATTAGCTTAACCAGACTTTTCTAAGGCAAAGCTATGTGGTCGGTTTTAAATACACAATGTGCAATTCTCTTTGTTTTGTTTGACAGTAAATTTCAAATGGGAATGGTATTAAACAGCATTAATTGATGAATTGTTCAATATTTGCCAAAATGCTGCTTATTGTGAAGTGAGTTGAATTGAGTTCACTGCCACTATACAGCGCTCGTATCTCAAGGCAACACTGTTGTAGAATAC